>NC_142462.1:78750597-78902112 GCF_049115385.1 Moschus berezovskii
GCAGAAGAAGAAATATTATGGAGTTTTCTGGACAAAGAATCTCTATTCTGTTATGCAGATAATAAAATAAGAGTTTGCAAGACAGAAAATTAACAGAAAAGGAGAAAAACAGTCCACATTCCCTTAAATAGCTTTTGCTACCTATTAAGTCTCACCTTCTAAAGTAATACTTTGTTCTTTCATTGGAGATTTCTGCCCTACTGCTTGTCCTCAATATGCATACAGAGGTGATCAGTTAATGCTCCAAAAAGACTTATTTTGAAATCTTTTCATTATGTATTTTTAAAGTCATTTAGAAGGCAACAGTACAGCAATGTTCTAAACATTTTGGCCATTACTTCTTAAACGCACATTCTTAATTATAAGAATTGTAAAAACAATTGTTGACAAGAGCCCCTCTTAAATAAAGTGTGACTGGTTCAGTGTAAAGCAGATCCTGCCCAGGGGCAGAAATTAAACAGAACACAGGCACCCTGCCCTCAGTACACATTTCACCTCCATCTCCTACCAGACTGTGTGTACGTAACTCATTTTCCCACAGTGCTTTTCACACACCCATAGTTCTTAGAAGGAATGAATCAATCATCAGTGAATCAATAAACAGAGGGACAAATAGGTTAAGAATAGGAGAGAAGACCAGAGTCCAGGGTAGACCACATCTAACCTTCTAAAGTGTCCCCACATATTCAGGGCAAGACAGAATGTGGACAAGGGCTAGCAAGGTTATCCTGACCGTGTTCAGCCTGACTAAGGGAGAAGGTTCCTAGTCATCCAGTCACATGTAAGCCACACTCCCTCAACTGGTGCTGGAAGCTCCACTTTTCCACTGGAGAAGCAGAAGTTCTTAAAAATCCCACAGGGGAAATTAAATATTTCCAACAGTTCAGTGTTCCATATTAACAGTAGAAGACACGTACCCGTTACTGAAATAGTGAGCCTTTACCCAGGTTAAACAAAAACGAAAAGACAAATGCATTTGTCAATTTTCTACAAACCTGTCATTTAAAAAAGGGTTTCTGAACTAAAATTATAGAATCCACAGTTACTACAGCATCACAGACTCCTTTACCACTCAACATATTATTAATTGAAAATGGTAGTAATGACAAATATTTCTCAAAAAAATCAGAACTTTTCCCCCCTACTTGCTTGCGATTGTTCAACTACTAACATCTAAACTTTCAGTAATATGTCCCTTTTCATGGAAAGAACACTGAAATTATGGTCACAAGACCAATGGTAAATTCTTGCTCACTTACTTCCTAAATTATGTGCTTATTCACTGAGCCTCTGTTTCTACATCAGGAAAATAGGAATGATGCCTATCCAACCTATCTCAGCTGCTCATTAAGAGGATCAAATTATAAAATACCTATGAAGGCACCAGGAAAAATTTTATTATGCTATATGAAATCAAATATTATATTGACTTTCTATATATATAGAAAGGAAAGTGCTTATAAACCCAAAGCTTGAAGGTCTTCCCATAGACCTTGGTAATAAGCTTCAGAAAAGCTAACCCAATTATCTTTTTTAAGTATGAATTTATTAATTTAAGAACATAGTAGCAAATAGTTTAATACTGTAATTTTTCAGTAAAAGGCAGAGAGACCTAAAGATTTCACAGGACTCACTTGGAGCAGTCCCCTCATAATATTTGTAGAAGGAATGAATATCATAATGACAAATTACAGTAAGGAACCTAGTTTCCTCATCTTAATGGGTTAGAATTCTAAAACTATGCTGGGAAAAAAGAAAATCTCCTAAGAACACAGCAATGCACTTTAAACGCACACTCAAAATTAACTATGGTGCTAGTTTCCCAGTCCTGAAAATCTTTAACTTGAAGTGCTAAATGGTAAGTTTCCTTCCTTCTCATTCCCTTCCACGTCTCTGTGGCCCTGAGAGCCATCCCAAGCTGCTGTTCTTCACATCCTGTTACCATTCCAGGGTGACCTCATCCAAACATATGGTTTCAAGCACTCAGCACGAACTGATGATTCTCTCTCGATCTTGGTTCAGGCATCTCCCCACATATCCAGCCTCCTGCCTAGAAGGCTCACTTGAAAATCCCACTAGTGCACAGAGTTCACACTCTTCCCACATCCTCCTCCTCATTTCATCCCCAGAAATCCCAGCCAAAAATACAGAGTCCCCAGACCTCTGTCTTTGACTCACTGACCAAGTCCTGCAGTTTCACCCTCCTTTGATACACCCACCACTCTATTCCCTCTGTGAGTGCTCTGACCCAAGGATGGAGAGCACGCCCAATGTTAATGCAAGTGCTGCTAATTGATCTCTGGGCCCGTATCCAATTCATCCCCCATACTAAAACAAGAACAATTCCAAAGCACACATCTGATGATGTCATTTTCCTGCTGAAAACCCTACAAAACCTGTTCCATAACCTTCAAGATCAAGTTCAAACTCTGTAGCTAGCACAATACAGCCTTTCATGATTTTCACTCTACTTATCTCCAAAGGCAAAGCTTGGGTCACCATACGTAACAGGTCGTTTCACACCTGCGTGCCTTTGAACACACTGTTCTCTCTGCCTGGACTGCTGTCCTCATCCCGCTTTCGGTTCTTTTATTTTTTGCTAACTCAAATCCATTTTCAAAATGTAACTCAGTCTCTAGAAATCCTTCTGGAATTCCTCTGGAAATCCTCAGATTCCTCCAGTCTGATTAATTTGACTCTTCTCCAAGTCCCTACTGCCTCCAGGCAGACCTTGGGCATCCTCTCTTTCACTGTGCCTTGTTGCACTGTACTTACCTGCAGGCCTCCTTCACTAGATGCTAAGCTCCTTTAGGGTAGCTTAGGCTTTACAGTATAACTTGAGTGCCTGGCACATCCAAAGCAGTCCATTAATACCACTTAATGAATAAATGAACGCCTGTAGGAATAAATAAATGTGCCTTCAGAGGGAAAAATAAAGATGAGATCAAACCTAACTGAAATAAAAACCTCATCCACTTGGGTTATTGGACTCCATGAATTAATGATAAGTTATTTAGCAGCTGGTCTAAAGTTTATCTTAATTTAACAAACCCCTTCCTCTAAGGGCGTGCCAATTAACAGCACATGGCTACAAGAGCAATGTTTAAGATCTATGAGTATCAACTGTTTATCGAGCACCCTAAAGAACTCCAGAAGCACCTATTTACATAGAAATAATTGAAAATCATCCTGAGAGCTCCAATAACCGGAGTCCCCTAAGACTTCTACCAGACGACAATTTGTTTGCCTAGCTGGAGTTAAAATACGTACTTGAAAGTAATAAAAGTACATTTATTTTAAAATATTCCATAATTCAGATGGGCCTCCCCTCCCCCACCCCACAATTAGCAGGAATTAGTGAAGTTTCCAGATACTTCCAGCTATGAGCAGCACACCCGGGAAGCCAAGGTTCACCTATAATCCCTTAATTAGACGCATCCCTCATGATCCTGCCCACCATCCTTCAAGGGAATGTTGACAGTCTGTCAGCCACAAAGGACAGCTCCAAGTTCCATACCTAGAATCATATGGATTTCCTATGAAAATTGCTTCTGCAGCAGCAGTTAGTCAATTTAATAACCTTATTAAACACTTTAATGACTTCTTGGTCCTAATGATTATTTCTAGTATGAAGGAAGAAGTCAGGCAGAGTAGAATTAAAAATTTAAGCTAACTGATCCCTACTGTTCTCCATGTGAAAACAGGCTTCTGAAGAAAGACTGCTGCACTGTTTGAAAATCTAATTCCTATGTTGTCTTATAATAATCATGCCTTGGTTTCAATGTACCCCCTTCCCTCTCCCAGCCCCATTCCATGTTCAACCTTTATCCATGTATCCATCTACCTTGTCTTTTTTCCCTTAGTCCTTAGATGAGATGAAATCAACAGTAACAATCATCATACTGAACAAAGCATGCATATGGGTCATGCACTGTGGTGTTATACACATGTTTTCCTTTAATCTTTACAACAATCCTAAGAGGTCAGTAATATTATTACCGCATTTTACAGATTTAGAAAAAAAAAATTGGCTTCTAAAGCTTGAACAACTGACTCAAAGTCAAATGGCCAATAGGCTCAGCTAGGTTTCAAACTCCAGTCTGCCTTGCTCCAAAGCCTGTGCCTTAAACACATTCTATCTGGTGGTTCTTAAGCAATAAATAATAAATCTCCAATTTCACTGTATTTTCAATTTCACATAAGTGCATTATTCTGGAGTGGAAAAAATTATTTTCTTTGCTATTAGCTACAGCATCAGTTCAACCAGCATGCTCTTCTGAAATTCTGCCCCACTAGCCTCTCAAAGGCCTTATATTTTATTTTCATGTTTCTGGCACCAAGCACAGTTACTGGTACCCATTAGTAAGTGCTCGTGAAATACTTGAGAATTAATTAACCAATTGATTTCCGAGAAGATTCAAAAACAAAGGATGTATAGGTTCTGTATCCTGAAAATTATAAGATGCTGTTGAAAAAAAATCAAAGAAGTATATACTTCTTTGTATATATTTATGGATTGGATGGTTGGCTGGCAACACCAACTCAATGGACATGAGTTTAGCAAGCTCTGGGAGTTGGTAATAGACAGGGAAGCCTGGCATGCTGCAGTCCATGAGGTCGCAAAGAGTCGGACGTGATTGAGCGACTGAACTGAACTGAACTGATGCTGAAGCTGAAACTCCAATAGTTTGGCCACCTGATGCGAAGAGCTGACTCACTGGAAAAGACCCTGATGCTGGGAAAGATTGAGGGCAAGAGGACAAGGGGGCAGCAGAGAATGAGATGGTTGGATGGCATCACTGACTTAATGGACATGAGACTGAGCAAACTCAGGCAGACAGTGATGGACAGAGAAGCCTGGCATGTTGCAGTTCATGGGGTCACAAAGAGTGGGACATGAGTTAGTGACTAAATGAACAATAAAACTTTTTTAGAAAAGAAATATAGGAGAAAAATTTTGCAACCTATAGTTAGAAAAAAAGCTCTTAGATTTGACACCAAGAGTATAATTCATACAAGGTAAGAGAGCTAAGGACTTCCCTGGTGGCCCAGTGGTTAAGACTCAGCACTCCCAATGCAAGGGGCACAGGTTCGATCCCTGGTCAGGGAACTAAGATCTTGCATGCCACACACTTCAGACAAAAAATAAAATACAATAGATAAATCCTTTAAAATGTTTAAAAAAAAAAAAAAGGAAAGAGAGCTAAATTCTACCTCACCAAAATTAAAAGCCTTTGCTCTGTACATCCTGCAAAGAGGCTGCAAACACAAATTACAGACTGGAAGAACATATCTGCAAATCACTCATTCCTCAAAGGACTTGTAGTTAGAATATATAAAGAATTCTCAAAACCCAACATTTTAAAAAAAACAAAGAATTCAACTAGAAAATGGGCAAAACACATGAAAAGACATTTCACTAAGGAGGTGACATAGACAGTCAGAAGCACATGAAAAGACATGCAACATCATTAGCCATTGTGCGTGAGTGTCAGTCGCTCAGTCATGTCCAACCCCTTGTGACCCCATGGACTGTAGCCTGCCAGGCTCCTCTGTTCATGGAATTCTCCAGGCAAGAATATTGGAGCGGGCTGCCATGCCCTTCTCCAGGGGATCTTCCCAACTAGGGATCGAACCCAGGTCTCCCACATTGCAGGCAGAGTCTTTACCATTTGAGCTACCCAGGAAGCCATTCAGTTCAGTTCAGTTCAGTCACTCAGCCGTGTCCAACTCTTTGCGACCCCATGAATCACAGCACGCCAGGCCTCCCTGTCCATCACCAACTCCCGGAGTTCACTCAAACTCACCTCCATCGAGTCGGTGATGCCATCCAGCCATCTCATTCTCTGTCGTCCCCGTCTCCTCCCACTCCCAATCCCTCCTAGCATCAGACTCTTTTCCAGTGAGTCAACTCGTCGCATGAGGTGGCCAAAGTATTGCAGTTTCAGCTTTAGCATCAGTCCTTCCAATGAACACCCAGGATTGATCTCCTTTAGAATGGACTGGTTGGATCTCCTTGCAGTACAAGGGACTCTCAAGAGTCTTCTCCAACACCACAGTTCAAAAGCATCAATTCTTCGGCAATCAGCTTTCTTCACAGTCCAACTCTCACATCCATACATGACCACGGGAAAAACCGAAGCCATTAGGGAAATGCAAATTAACACCACAATGATATGCCACTACATACCTATCACAGTTTCTAATGGTATTATCACTATCTTTTTTATTTTAGCCATTTTGACAGGTAGACTTTTTAAATCTCCACTGTAGTCTAGCTTTAATCTTTATAGTACAGTAAACATAACTGTTAACTAAAAACACATTTATTCGGATTACAAAAAGATGAATGCAGACAAAAGCTAATATCCAAAGCAGGTGTTAGGTGCTAGTGAGTTTCAGTTTTTTATAACCTTGATGAGAATTTTCTATCACAAAAATGAAAACTTGTTTCATTTTGTACGCCCTTTCTCAGAACATTTTTTCCTATTCCAAAGTATATACCATTTTATATGTTTATGCATTTGAACTGGAAGACTCATTCATTCAATTAAAATGTGTTGAGCCCTGGCTCAGTGCCAGCAGAGAACAGAATTTAACCCAACACCTTATTCACCAGGGTTCTAACAAGGACTCCCACATAACAATCTCAAAACTAAAATTTAGCCCATTTCACACAAACTACATTCTTTTACAAATAACATCCTTGAAAGGCAGAAGAAATGTACCAAGTAACCTTCCTTTATTTCCTGATAACAATTATAATAAATAACCTAAAAGACATACTACAAGGGATGTTACTTGTCACTTTATAGCTTGAAGTAGGTTTAAATGCCATGCTCTGGCAGTTTTGAATGATGACTTTTAAGAAAGCTTTTATTACTTCAGGATAAGTAACTGTGGGTGAGCTTTGCCTTTTACATGAATTATAATAATTTGTGATGTTACAAGTTTCTCTACACAAGCAGCATCCAGAATTAAGTAGTTACCTTTCTGTATCTCATAATACATTAGGAAAAGTCCAGTGGAAAAAGACTCACCTTTTACAACAAGAAATAATTGCCAACCTGTGTTAAACTACACAAGAACATGAAAGATCAGCAAAATCCAGAATTTGAAAATGTCTACAGGTCAAAAGATGCAGTTTCTTCAACAAATAAATTGCACAAGGGGGAAAAAGGGCAGAATAAGAGGTTTTAAGCAATATATTAACCAAATGCCATGTGTATTCCTTATTTGCATCAGGATTAGAATAACCAAATATACACAATTTTTTTCAACATCATCAGGGAGACTTGAACACTGAATATTTGATGGTATAAAGGAATTAATGTTAGTTATTTAAGGTGTGATAATGTGGTGTGTTTCCAAGAAGGGCCATTTGTCAGAAATGCATACTGAAATATTTACAGATGAAATTACACTATGCCTAAAATTCATTTCAGATAATGCACTGGGTGGTAGCAGAAGAAAATGGGTGGGGGTGGGGCTTGGTCATGAATTAATAATGTGTTAATTGTTGAACCCTTAAGCGTATAAGGGTTCATTATACTTTTCTACTTTGCATATGTTTAAATTTTATAATGAAAAGTTTAAACCAGTCAAAGAAGAGAAGCAAGAGAGGAAGAGAAAAAGGGATGGAACTCATCTCAAGAGGACTGCTTTACAAAGAGACATATATGGCACCTGAAAGTGAAAGTAAGTCAGAAATGTGAATCTAAAAGAGCTAACCATGAGTTCAGCCTGTACTGACACCACTAACATAATGGCATCCTAATACTTATCTACCTTTGGAAAATAAGATTTTTTCATTATTATAAAAATAAAATATTATGTAACTAGAGAGAGAGATACAATTGCAAATTCAGATGATAACACCATGGAAATGAAGTCCCCCTCCAATTGTACTCCTAGTTTCCTGTCCACCTATCTAGGACTTTTATACATTTTTAATATTATATATATATATATAACTGGCATATATATGGATATAGCATATATATATGTGCCACATATATAAAATATTATAGACATAAGTAGCGTATATATGTGTCTATACATGGATTTGCTCACTTGTGTCCAACTCTTTGCAACCCCATGGACTGCAGACCTCCAGGCTCCTATGTCTATAGAATTTTCCAGGCAAGAATACTGGAGTGGGTTGCCATTTCCTTCTCCAAGGGATCTTCCCAACCCAGTATTGAACCTGAGTCTCTTACATCTCCTGCACTGGCAGGCAGGTTTTTTACTACCAGAGCCACCTGGGAAGCCACCTGTGTGTATACATATATATATATATATATATAGGAGCACACTGTAAATACTGCTTCATACCTTGGTTTATTCATTGCACAATCTTTTAGAAATCTTTATGTGTGAGCACATAAAACTCAATGTTATTTGTTTTAAAACAAATTGTTTACTTTAGTACAGTTTTAAACATACAGGAAAACTGTTCAAAGATAACAGAGAATTCCCATATATCCTATATGGGATATATGGAAACTATATACCCAGTTTCCCCGATTATTACATAATATCACATATGTAGGGAGGAAAGGAGGAAGGAAAAATAAATTTATCTCTGGCGACTGGGAAAGGGTCATGTCTTGTCTTGTTGCTTCCCTTCGAAAGTCCCCAGCATCTCAGGACACCAGGTAGAGGCCTTGCTTATGGATATTCTTTAATATTATTAATGGGTTCCAGCTTAGTCAGTTTCCAATCAGAAATCAACATTAAAAAATGCTTTCCTAGAGCAAGCCCAAAATGTTACCATCAATCAGCCTAAGTGTATCTTGAACATCTAAGTGTCAAGCTCAGAGCCAACACATCCAAAATAGCAGCACCTCCCTCCTAACTCTCCTTGTAGGGGCCTGAGTGGCTGGGTCCTCATGGGTCCTGGAACTTTCCCAGACCCACTTTGGTTCTGCTCTGCTCAGGGTATCTCTGGCCACAGAGCTAATACATTTATTATCACTCAAGTGTCAATAAATAGTGAAGTGAAGTGGAAAGTGTTAGTCGCTCAGCTGTGTCCAACTCTTTGTGACGGCAAGCACTGTAGCCCCAGGCTCCTCTGTCCATGGAATTCTTCAGGCAAGAATACTAGAGTGGGTAGCCATTCCCTTCTCCACGGGATCTTCTCAGCTAGGGAACAAACCTGCATTGCAGGCAGATTCTTTACCATCTGAGCCACCAGTGAAGCCCTAATAATTGGTAACTGACATTATATCCAATATAAAGTATGCACATTTTGAAGGAATAAAAACCCTTATCCAAAAGGCATGAATCTCTAGAAGTTTAACTCAGCCATCATGATTCAGGAGAGCTGGGGAGACACACACACACAAAAAAAACAGGTCTCAGCACACCCTTCCTGTCACATCACATACACGAGACTGTCTCACTTAAACCAAGAAAGCCCTGGGCAGAGGAACAAACCCAGTTTCTTGGAGGGGTTAGAATGTGAGACTCCATGAAAGACTATAAACTGCTTATTTACATATCACATAAGATGAGCTCCATGTAGCTGGAGCCAAAGGGCCTTCAGTTCAGTTCAGTTCAGTTCAGTCGCTCAGTCGTGTCTGACTCTTTGCGACCCCATGAATCACAGCACACCAGGCCTCCGTGTCCATCACCAACTCCCGGAGTTCACTCAAACTCATGTCCATCGAGTCGGTGATGCCATCCAGCCATCTCATTGTCTGTCGTCCCCATCTCCTCCTGCCCACAATCCCTCCCTAGTAATGTAGAAAACTCAAACTGTTCATTCTGGACATTAGAATATGCAGAGAACAAAAATGCCTGACTCCACAAAAGACACCATCTGAAACGTGTTTCCTGTCACAGCCACCTGCCTTCTCATAAGGGTTCTGGGTTCTGTCTCATTAAACAGAAGAGTTGATTCAGTTGGGTCCATCTAATTATTCTTATTAAAATATGTAACCATAATATTTTAATTGTAAATTAAAGCTGCATGCATGAATGAATCTGAATTCATTTTAATTTTACAATGGCCCAGTGCCAAGGCCTTTTTATGGGGAAGATCCATCAGCACGGATACTGCTCTCATGGGAATTCAAACCAATGTGCAAATGGAACATGTTTAACTAACAAGGGAGCCTCTCCCTCCCTGCTCTCCTCTCTCTAGATTTATTGCAGTAATAAAGCTATTTTAACGAGAGAGTGCAATTGACTCCCCACTACCCCCCCCATCTTTAAAAGAAAAATTTACCAAACTTCTAGGCTGGCACTACCAGTTAGGTGGAACCAAGATGTCAGTCCGGGGCCATCTGCATCTTAAACTTTCTTTTTCTTGCCACACTGCATGGCTTGTGGGATCTTAGTTCCCCAACCAGGGATCGAACCCCGGCCCTAGCAGTGAAAGCATGGAGTTCGAACCAATGGATTGCCAGGGAGTTCCCCGGTGTGCATCTTGAACAAGGATGGTAACTAGATCTCAATTCATGTGCCAACCTCATGATTAATTAGCAACGTCTCCTGTGGGCACTGAGTGCAAAGTACTTATACACACACTGCCCCCTGGGTCCAGATTCTAGAGTAATTAGGGATACTGCATTCAGCCCTCACAGACCCAGTTGTGGGGGAACTGAATTCTTTTCCACTAAACAGCCACCAGCCAGTAGGATATTGAAAGTCTCCACCAAAACCTCCTCCACTGCTAACTGGCACTGACTCCAGGGTGCTGCTGGGTAGTGTTGAGATAAAAATACCTTGATAACTGAGGCTTGAGGAAAGCCTCTTCTGGACTTATAAGCTGAGGCCTGAACAATAAGGAGTCGTCAGCCAGCCAAGGTGGTGTGAAAGCAGTGCGAAAAACATCTGTCAAAGCGCAGGAGCCCAGGGCTAGCAGAGCAATAAAGTCTCTGAAATAAGGACTGAGATGGGCGCTGGGTAGAGGAAGGGTGGGAGACGAGCCTGGGGAAAGAAGCAGGGTAAGATCATCTGGGGCCTTAGAAACCACATTGAGGAATTTGCACTTTGTTCTAAGAGCAATGTGTTAGAAGCCAGGAAGTCACTCTGACCACATGCCGAAAACGAACTGATATGTGATGAGCATGAATGTGCTATGGCACATTGAGAATCGCGCTTTGCTGTGCTGGTTTCTTGCTAACCGAGGCCAAAGTAAATTTCTAGACACTATACCTCTTTCTCCTTATGGGTATTTTCCTTTTCAGCTGAAGGACTTTCCAGTTTAAAATTCTTTAACGTTATGCAGTTGCATTAACACTCTGTGTGTGCTATGTGCTCAGTCGTGTCCAACCCTTTGCAACCCCACGGACTATAGCCCACCAGGCTCCTCTGGCCATGGGATTCTCCAGGCAAGAATACTGGAGTGGGTTGCATTTCCTTCTCCAGGGAATCTTCCTGACCCAGGGATTGAACCCAGGTCTCCTGCATTACAGGTGGTCTCTTTACTAACTGAGCCACCAGAGAAACATTAATGTTATAACATTACATAATTAATTATAATAAAGGACTTTTGCAAGGTCAATAAAATGCTTTCTTTAAGTATGTAGTTGGTTAAAATTTGTGTCTAGCTTTTATGAATTGAAATGAACTAAAAATTAACATCAAGCGATTAAGCCAGCCAAGACAAAAAGAAAAAGAAACGCTTCTTCTAATTGGAAAAAAAAAAAAAGGTCTCTGTTGCTTTCATGGGAAGCTTTCCCCCCAGGAGAACAATTTTTAAAATGTGCCTTTGGAATAATGCTGGCAGCACAGCCCGGCTCCCTTGGCATAGCCTGCCCAGGGCTCAGGCCAATACAGGTGTGTAGTGAAACATTCAGCTTACCTGAAGGGAGGTCTGGCCTCTGCCTCTGACTACTGGGAGGTTATCTCTAGGCCCCCAGTATGTCCTGACTGACATGAGTATCTTTGTTTGCCTGGGCTTTGACCACTGGACAGTCTAACAATGTGAATATGTTGGAGGCTTAAGGTCATGCTGTATGAGCTATGACCTCTGGAGGAACTGGAGACTAAAGGCCTGATCCCAGGAGGAGTGGACACTAAAGACTGGCCATGCAGGCAGGATGTTGTTGTTGTTCAGTCGCTAAGTCCTGTCTGACTCTGGGACCCCATGGACTGTAGCACGGCAGGCCTTCCTGTCCTCCAGTATCTCGTGGAGTTTGTGCAAGTTCATGTCCATTAAGTCAGTGATACTATCTAACCATCTCATCCTCTGCCGCCCTCTTCTTCTCCTGCCTTCAATCTTTCCCAGGATCAGAGCCTTTTCCAATGAGTTGGTTTTTTGAATCAGGTGGCTCTTCGAATCTGGAGCTTCAGCATCAGTCCTTCCAAGGAATATTTAGGGTTGATCTCCTTTAGGATTGAGATCAACATCTGAATATCCTGGTTTGATCTCCTTGCAGTCCAAGAGACTCTCAAGAGTCTTCTCCAGCATGCAGCATGAGCCTCAGAGAAATCTCTGGACACAAAAGGCTCCAGGGAGCTTCTCTTAGGCATTATCATACAGAGGAGAGCTACTATCACACCCAGTAGCTCTGCATTTGGACCGTTCCCCAGGGTGACCCTCTGCACCTCTCCCTTCAGCTGATCCTAACTGGTCTCCTTGCTCTGTAATAAACTATAACCGTGAATGTATCTGTTCTCAGTGAGTTCTGCGAGTCTTTCTTGTGAATAATCAAAACTAAAGCTGGTCTGGGGAACCCCTGAACTTGAAATCACTACTGGAAGTGTCGGCAGTGTGAGGACTTGCAGTTTGGCCAGCTTCCCAGAGAAGGTGTTTCCTGAAGCAAGCAGCTTGATCCCAGTACTGTTTAATACAAGGACAACGAAAAAGCATCCCTGGTCATGGTATTGTGTGGAGCTCACTCTGTGAGGATGTTAGGGAGATTGACTGGAAAGGGATACAAGGTACCTTCTGGGGTGCTGGAAGCATCCATACCTTGAGCTGAGTGGTGGTTACACAGTTGTACACATAAGTGAAAACCTACTGAGCTGCATATATAAGATAAGGGCATTTACTATAATTTACATGTGTTATACCAATTTTTAAAAGCTAAAAAACAAAAACACTCCCTTTGAAAATGGGGTGGGGGGCAGCCTGGACTACAAGTGTGGAAATGGGCTGTACTACTGAAGAGACCCTGAACTCAAACATGGGGCTGAAAGAAAGAATGAGAGATCTAGCAAAGAAGTTTTCTGGAAGGACTCTCTGAAATGGATTGTTTAGGGTTTTACATTTGGGCAAAGCAAACTAAGGACCATGTAGCCATGTTTGACTGTGTCTGCGACTATGTGTGTATACACGGAACTGTTGAATGTACACATGTGATTGAACCTGGAAAGGTCCAACGAAACTACTGAGTTTCATTCAGCTCACCTAATAACAACATGTGTCCTGCAATAATCAGCAGGGCAGACAAACAGGTTCTTCTGAGGGAGACGGCTCAACCCAGGGCTGGTATGCTGGTCATCCTACCCATCTCCCAGCCAGACAGCAACTCAGGAAGCTGGGGTCAGAAGCCTGGAAGGTCAGGCTGTGATGGGGAAGGGACAGCCTTCCCTAAATTATGTGAAACCAATCCCAGAGATCTAAGAGGCAACAAGCAGGACAAAACTGAAACTAGTGGCAGACAGACACCCCGGGTGGTTACCAAAGGTGGGGGAATTCAGAACTAAGTAACAAAGCAGAAAACCCGAGACAGCAGGCCAAAGGGAGACTGCTCAAAGCAAAGCGGGGAGCAGAGCCTGGGAGAATTCTGAGTCATGGAAAATAATACTTTCAGAAGCAGTGGATGGGAGTGGGCAGAGAGAAAGCTCTGGAACCAAAAAATAAGGGCCAAGATGGCTGCAGCAATGCTGGGGAGAGGGGGTGGGGGTGCAGGAAGACAAATGCTTTGTTCTCTCATTAGCCCCTTCTATGATGCCCTATGGTATCTTGACTTTCCTCTACAGATTTATGGTTAGAGAATAAAGAACCAACCTGGAGTGAGTCAAAACACATGAAGTCTTTATTTTCTGATTTCTTAAGACATACCTCTTTCTGCTGTTCTGGAAACATCTTCAACACAGAACACGATCAATCTGAAAAATAAGATACAACACTTGATGATTTGGAACCTCCATACAGGAGTAGATAGGCCCCTGAGGGCCTCCCGCCCAAACTCTCACTGAGAACCTGTCCTCTGGGTCTCTGAAAAGTGTACCTCTGCTCCTCCCAGATCCATCCCCTGAAGACTACACCAGAATGAAGATCGGTCCACCTGGGGATTGGAAGTTTGGGACATGGCAAGACCAAGGCAGCTGGATGATGACAGGCCTTCAAACTGAAGATCAGGCAGAGTCAGGCCAGAGTCGAAATCTTGGGAAAATCAGAAGGGGCTGGAGATGTCAGGGAGCAGAGGGGCCATGAGGCACAGCAGGGCATGCTGGTTAGCACCGAGATGGAGAGAATGAAAAAGATACCCAGAGATCCACCACTGAGAACGGCCCTGACGGTTTCACTGTCAACCCGGTATCACTATCAACAGCCCATTCCTCTGACATTTAAACTACTCCAGAGTTCAGATAAGAGATGCTGTGGCCTCAAGAAGGACAAAGGTTGGAACCTTGACTCTGACCCACAGTCGATACAGGCAGCCTATCGGCTGATTCCAGACCCTGCATGTCCCTAGGATTGTCTATTGTTCCTTAAACCCTCATTTATTACAACAGCTCATTGGAGTTAACACCTACTCCCTGCCCCCTCCTGCACCCCCTCAAAAAAAATTAAATCCCCTGACTCTAAACATGCACATGTACCTTACAATGGAAAGGTGGCTATGACTGCAAAGTCAGAATTTGCCTTTATTTTTATAAAGTACGTCTGACCTCATTTTTCCAGATGATTATCATCCACAAGTATCTCTAAAAGCGTCCCTGGAACCCTAGGGAATACGAGGAAGCAGGAACACCAGCTCTGGCCTCCAGTCCCCCGTGGTGTTGGGGAGGAGGGAACCCAGAGCAGGCAGAGGAAAGAGCTTCTGCAGGAGAGCAGACCTAAATAGGGAGGCGGGGGAATGTCACCTGGGAAAGTTTCCCTGAGAAAGTACTTAAGCTGAGGCCTAAACAGTGGTGTGATTTAGCCCAGAAGGCAACAGGAAAAAGGCATTTTAAGCAGAGGGACTGGAAGGAGGATTAGCTCAAAGGGCTCTGGTTATTGCAGGAATCTCGGCATCACCTGAGAAGTAGGCCACGGGTTGCTTCCATCTGGGGATTTGGCTGAAACAATGATTGGGCGGGTTCTTGACCCCTTCCAGATCCTCCTGCCAAGTCCCACTCCTCTTCCACAATGCTGCTCAGAAATCACCTACCAGCTCTTGCCCCAGCTCTTGGCCCCCATTACACAGTGAGTTATGAGATTCCCTGCTGGCATTAACCTCACTTGCATCACAACCGTTGTATATTCTCTGTCTCCCCAACTGACTGAATTTCTCCAACAAAGCATTCTGTGTTTCCTTGTGTAAACTTCACAACCATCCTGTGAAAGAGATTTAAATGTCCTTACTTTACAGGGCTTCCCTGGTGGCTTAGACGGTAAAGAACCTGCCTGCAATGAAGGAGACCTGGGTTGGGAAGATTCTCCTAGAGAGGGAAATCGCAATCCACTTCAGAATTCTAGCCTGGAGAATTCCATGGACAGAGGAGTCTGGTGGGCTACAGTCCATGGGGTCACATAGAGTTGAACATGGATGAGCGACTAAGCACACACTTTACAGGTAAGAAAACAGAAGGAGGGATTAAGTTGCCCCAGGTCACAAAGGAAGGGAGAGACGGCAAGTCTACTTCCCAACCCTTGTCTTCCCATTGCCCAAGGCTGCCTTCATAACTGTGCGATGTAGACAAATAGTTCAAAGTTTGGGTCTTAATTTAATTCTCTCCAAAGGGCTTGAGTTTTCCAACCTCTCCCAGCTGAGGCAGAGGGACTTTGCAATTCCCATGGGGCACTGGCTACCCTGAGATGCTAAAGACCAAGTCAAACTGTAAAAATAGGAAGCTAAGAAGTTTAAACCTGTTCCAAAACATCATAGAGAACACATGGTCAAGCTTTAATATTTTAAACCTGGATAGTGGGATGGGGAAGAAGGCAATGGCAAGCCACTTCAGTACTCTTGCCTGGAAAATCCTATGGATGGAGGAGCCTGGTAGGCTGCACTCCGCGGGTTCGCTAAGGGTCGGACACGACTGAGCGACTTCACTTTCACTTTTCACTTTCACACATGGAGAAGGAAATGGCAACCCACTCCAGTGTTCTTGCCTGGAGAATCCCAGGGACGGGGGAGCCTGGTGGCCTACCGTCTATGGGGTCACAAGAGTCAGACACAACTGAAGTGACTTAGCAGCAACAACACAGTGGGATGGGGGTGGGGTTAGAGGGGCAAAGAGCTTTATTTTCCACTAATACAC
Organism: Moschus berezovskii; assembly: GCF_049115385.1. Taxonomy (NCBI): domain Eukaryota; kingdom Metazoa; phylum Chordata; class Mammalia; order Artiodactyla; family Moschidae; genus Moschus; species Moschus berezovskii. Next base: position 78,767,026 of record NC_142462.1, read on the forward strand.
ATCCATATTGTTTGAATTTTTCCATAATTTTACACTTTATGAAGTAATAGTCATTTAAAAATAAACACCATAATTCTATCAGAAGTGTTTAAAAAAAAGAGATGACAGGCCCAACATGGAGATACCTGTGCTCAAACCAAGACTTAATTCCTAACCAGTCTGCCATTACAAGGCTGCCCAGGTGGTGCTAGTGGTAAAAAACCCGCCTGCCAATGCAGGAGACACAGAAGACTCGGGTTTGATCCCTGGGTCGGGAAGATCCCCTGAAGGAGTAAATGGCAACTCACTCCAGTATTCTTGCCTGGAGAATCCCATGGACAGAGAAGCCTGGCAGGCTACAGTCCACGGGGTTGAAAAGAGTCTGACATGACTGAAGAGACTCAGCACGCACTGCCATTAAAACCTTTCCCAAGATTGCAATCCTAATCAGTGTGGAATTTTCTAGTCAGCACCAATGAGGTCACTCTTTCGATCCCCCAAAGGAAGATGAGGTAATCCCCTTCTGTCCCCCCAGGGAGGTTACCTAAACCAGAAATAATCCTTTTGTTTGTTTATGGCTTCTTTGTCTTGCCTTTGCAAACCTCTCCCTCTCTGCAAGCCTCTGAAGCTCCTTTCTGCTTGCTAGATGAAATGCTGACAGATTCATGAATCGTTCAATATGCAAATTAGATCTGTAAAATCTATCAATACTTGGTTGTATTTTTGTTATTCTACAGAAGAAATAATGACTCAAACACAAATTATAGACGTTTTTACTTCATGTTAAATAAATAGATTCAAATGTAGGAAGAGATACTACCTTTATAACACATTCCATTCCGTTCAGTCACTCAGTCATGTCCGACTCTTTGCGACCCCGTGGACTGTAGCCTACCAGGCTTCTCCGTCCATGGGATTCTCCAGGCAAGAATACTGGAGTGGGTTACCATTTCCTTCTCCAGGGGATCTTCCCCACCCAGGGATTGAACCCGGGTCTCCCACATTGGAGGCAGATGCTTTAACCTCTGAGCCACCAGGGAAGCCCTTATAACACATTACACATCAATAAAGTTGGTGAGGGGGGAGAAAAGTATACACTTTTAAAAAGAAAATAAAACAATGTATTCAATTACTTTTATTATTCCCCCTTGGGGGGGAACAACAGCTCAGTTAATTTCACTTTCTGTGTTCATTTCATTTCCTCCTACAATGTTTAGCAAGCTTTCTATTCAAATAAAAAAAAAATCACTGACTTCTTATTTTCATCTATTTAAGGATAAACCATCAGTGGGGTTATTTAAAATTCAAGGTTTAATTTAGTGCCAGTTTTTCCCAGAGCAATTTTCGTTGGCACCTATGTCCTTTGCAGGTCTGTGGCAGGGACTGCAGATGGGGGTAGGGGTCGAGGGCACAGTCCTCCCTTCCTCTGGGGAAAGTTCTTGGCCAGGGTCTTGCTGCAGGGGGTGGCTCTACAGGTACCCTGTTTTCTATCACTGGGGGGGCCCTCCTCAGACACAGAATACAGCATCAGGCATGGACACTGGACTCCAGAGAAGCCCATCCCTAGGTTAGCCAGGTGCCAGAGGGGTGGAGGCAGGGAGGCTTGGCACCGACTTCCTCTCAGCATCTGGTCTAGGAAACACCAAGACTTGGCAGCTCTCTGGGTCCTGAAGCTAGAAAATGATGGTGAGAAAATGGAGGTAACAGTGCTTTAACTGGAGTTCTGCAGACCAGAGCTTATACTCAAACAGAAGTCATGATGTAGATAAAACATCTCTTGAGATATTAAAGAAACTGGCCACCAGAAAAGCTGGGCTGCAGAAGCCAACTTTAGCTGCTGATGCGTATACGGCTGCCTGTACCGGCACCATAACTCAGAGGTCTTACTGTCCCAGTGGCTTAAGCGGCCAGTGTCTCCTGGGTTCCCACGCACAGCATCCTTACGACAAACAACCTCTTGCTCGAGCTTGAGGGAGATGCCAATTCATGTAACCAAAAGAGCTCAACAAAAAAGAAAAAAGCGCTGCACCAAAAGGTGAGAATGGACAGAAGTGGGGCGTCCATGCACTTTTGAGGAGGGCCAGCAAGGTGTGCAGAACCATCTGTAAACCAGATGCATGTTGTTCTTCCTCGGTCTGATCTTAGAGCTTTATAAAGGCAAAACTCAAATGGAAAAATAAGATGAAATATGAAATTCAGTTAAAGACAAAAAAATTTTTTGTCTGGAAAGACAAAATTACCATTAAATTTTCCCAGCATTTATCATGCAAATACTCACAAATATATTAAAGAGGGTTGCTGTTGTTCAGTCGCTAAGTCATGTCCAACTCTTTGCGACCCCAGGGACTGCAGCACGCTAGACTTCCCTGTCCTTCTCCATTTCCCAGAGCTTACTCAAACTCATGCCCATTGAGTTGGTGATGCCATCCAACCATCTCATCCTCAGTCACCCCCTTCTCCTCCTGCCCTCAATCTTTCCCAGCATCAGAGTCTTTTCTAATGAGCCTAAAAAGAATGAGCAGTCTAAAAAAAATTACTGGTTCATAATACATAAAATAATGAAACTACTAAATTGCTAATCTCTAAGACATAATCTCTACAATGAGTTACATTTATAGTCATAAGTATGACGCTAGGCCAAATTTAGGGTCTGAAATCCAGAAACAAGAAAAAATATATATACATATAACATTTTAGCCTCACAACTATTTTGGAGGCCTTCAGGATAAGTGCTACCTTCGACTTACGGATGCTCCAGACACAAGCATGTGCATGACCTCTCCTTCCCTTCGTACCCCTGCTCAGGAGAGTCACTGGGGGAGAGCAAAACACAACCAGGATAAACAGAATTCAAGGGGGAAAGTCACAAAAAGCAGATGAAGGAGAGAGGAGGTGACCACTAGAGCAGACAAGCACGTAATACTGGACTTCCTAACTTGTGCTGTGACATCCTCTCTCCTCAAAACAACCCTAACTTCCCAGATCAAATCCGAAAATATTTTTCACACTTCCCAGTCTCCTTCCTCTTTAATGCTATTAAGTTTCTCCTAATTAGTGATTCTTCTGGGCTTCTCATTTTCCCCTTTTAGAAAAAGCTGATAAACCTCAGAAGTTGGGGGAGGGGTATTAGTAATTTAAATATTTAATGTGAGTTAGTCCAATTGGATTGCATTTCTATTAACATAGAGCGATCAGTCTTGACCTACTCACTCCCATCCCCCACAGCACAAAACCATGCACTCTTGGTTATATGGAGTTCTTTCCAGGCTGATGTACCCCTCAGCACCCGGCCCCAGGACCATGAAAGACCTAAGCACACAGCCTCCTGAAGAACAATAGAAAATGCCCTGCTCTTTTCTCCTGTCAACAATTGGAGAGGCATTTTTTCAATGCTCCACTCACTCTACCCCTTCACTTGATAAGAGGACTTCCCATCAAAATACTACCTGATGGGTAGCATCAAAAGAAAAAATACCTGGTGGTCCAGTGGCTAAGACTCTGCACTCCCCAATGCAGGGGACCTGGGATCCTTTGTGCTGAAACCAAGACCTAGCACAGGCAAATAAATAAATAAATATTTTTAAAAAAAGAATAAAATGCCTAGGATTAAATGTATCAAAAATGTAAAACATACTCTGAAAACTACAACACACTATTCAAAGAAATTAAAGATCTAAATAAATGGAAAAACATCCCATGTTCATGGATTGGAAAACTTCTTATTGTTAATAGGTCAATTCTCCCCAAACTATTTGACAAATTCGATACAATCTATATCAGAATCCCAGATGAATTCGTGGTAATAAAAAAAACTGACAAGCCAATTCTAAAATTCCTATCTAATTGCAAGGAACCCAGAACAGCCAAAACAACCCTGAAAAAGAAGAAAAAAGTAGGAGGACTCTTATTTCCTGATTTCAAAACTTGTTACAAAGTTTGAAATCAAACTCAAGACAGTGTGGGACTGGCACAAGGATAAACAAATAGATCCACAGAATAGAACTGAGGGTCCAGAAATAAACCCATACCTCTATGATCAACTGATTACATCAAGGGTGCCAAAACCATTCAATGGGGAAAGAACAGCCTTTTTCATAAATACTCCTGGGACAAGAGGCTAGTCAAGAATTAAGTTGGACCCCTACATTATACTATATATAAAAAGCTAACTCAAAATGGACCAAAGACCTAAATGTTAAGAGCAAAAACTATGAACTCTTGGACGAAAACAGGTAAATATTCATGGCCTCAGATTTAGCAAAGGATTCTTAGATATAATACCAAAAGTATGAGCAACAAAAGAAAAAAACAGACTTCATGAAAATTAAACTTTTGTGCTTCAAAGGATATCATCAAGAAAGTGAAAGTCAAAGCACAGAATGAAAACATATCTGCAAGTCATTTATCTGATAAGGAACTTGTATTCAGAATATATAAAGAACACTTACAACTCAGTAATAAAAAGACTTAAGGATCTAAAGTAAAACAGGCATTGTATAAATGAAATTTTCTAAGAGAATAGAATTTAAATGTTCTCACCAAAAAATAAGAGGTAAATAAGTGAGATGATGGGTGTGTTAATTAACTCAATGGGGGAATCCTTTCACAATGTATACATAAACCACCATACTCTACATTTTAAAAACCTGTCAACTGTACCTCAATAAAGCTGTAAAAAAAATACTAAAAAGACTTACTTCAAAAATGTGCAAAGGACCCTGAATAGACATTCCTCCAAGGAAGACATACGAATGGACAATAAACACAGGAAAAGATGCTAGATGTCATTAATCACCGGGGAAAGCAAATCAAAACCACAGTGAGACACCACTTCATTTCCATTAGGCTGGTTAGAATAAAAAAGTCAGATAATAACAAATGTTGGCAAGAATGTGGAGAAATTGGAACTGTCATATACTGCTGGTGGAAATATAAAAATGGTACAGCCCCTTAGGAAAACACTTATATTTTCTCAGACAATTAAACAGAGTTACTATTTGACCCAGCAATTGAATTTTAGGTATATACTTAAGAAAAATGACACAAATGTCCACAGAGAAACTGGTATATAAATATCAGCATTATTCATAATAGTAAAAAAGTGTAAACAACCCAAATGTCCAGTAATGGGAAATGGATAAACAAAGTGTGGTATATCTACACAATGGAATATTATCTGACAATAAAAAAGAATGAAATATTAACACAAGCTACAACACAGATAATAAACCTTGAAAACATCATGGTAAGTGAAAAGAAGCCAGTCACAAAAGTCCACATATTACGCAACTTCCATTCACATGAAAATCCAGAATAGAGACGTTTATAAAGACAGAAAAGAGATTTGGGGTTGCTTAGGGCTTGGGGCGGGGGACAGTGGGTCAAAGAATGGAGACTGGAGTTACAGAGGGTGATAGCTAAAGGACAATGAAATGAGGTAATGAAAATATTCTAAAATTGACTGTGGTGATGGCTGCACCTATCTAAGAAGACACTAAAAACCACTGAATTGTATATTTTAATTGGGAAAATGTACAGTATGCAGATATGACAGCAAAACTATTAAAAAAAAAAAAAAGTAGAGTACTACCTAAAACTCTTCATTCATACCCCTAGTGTCAATCATCCTGCAAACCACATCTGCCAAGAGAAAGACCCTCCAGGCATCATCTCCCAGCCCTTGTGGTTTCCTCATCGCTACCTGGTTCTGACCCCCTCCCACCTTTGCCATCTCTTCTTCTAACCCTGTCTTCCATCATGCCCCAGGAACCCTCAATCTCAAGGCAGCAAATGTCTCACACTTGCATTGATGCAGCTTTAGCTTAGCTTAGTCCTGGCTTCTCGGCTCTCTTCTTCCCTGTAACCCTCCCAAGCTGAGGCTGCTCATTTCCTCAGCACTCCCATTTCTCAAGATGAGGAGAAACCAAATTTCCCTGGTCATTGTCATCTCCAGACAATAACTACCAAGAAGCACCCAGAACCTAGGCATGGGATCCAACTCCCTTCTCCTCACTTCCTACATCATTTCCTTCTCCCCAGACTCCTGCTCCTCATCTCTACATTTTTAGAGACCTCCTCTGTGTGTTCCCCGCCACTTTTTCCTGATCCCTCCAAGGAGGACCTCCTTCACAATATGACCTAACGTTCCCTGGTCTCACGTTATTAGCCTGTTCCTCTTCATTCCTGTAACCTAATCCTTTGTTTATCAATAATTTATCAATCATGTGGCCACATCCCAACCAGGAACTGTTCTTTGGGCAACAGAACACTAAAAGTCTCCTCTGATCACCACAGCCAGCCCTTCCTTTTCTCACTTTCTCATTGTCATGCAATTTGCTCTTCCACCTGAATGAAAAGCCACCAGAAGTTTCGATCCTACCCTCTTATTCCTGCTCTGGACGTCACTTCCTTACCATTCAAGTTTTCTCCCCTCCAGCATCCTTCTTTTCCTGTTCCACTGACACACAGCCCCTTTTATCTGCCAGTCCCCCAAACACGGATCAACAGAGCCTGTCTCGTCCACTTCTCTCTTGTCATGTTCACTACTGAAGAAAAATCCAGTCATTTCTGTGACAGGCTCCATCTCCAGGTTCTGAGTTCCAGCCCAGGTGGGATCCTCCAGGGTTCAGGAGTCCCTCCACTCATCCAGCAGCTTCGGACCATTATATCTCATCCAGCAGCCTCCTCCTCCTCCTGGTCTACTCCTCTGTCATCTGATAACTGTACCTCCCACTTCATCAAACAGTAAGACCATCAGGTCTATACTCTTCATCTCGGTCCTCTGCTACCTTGAAATCTACCCATACATTCACCCACTTCCCTTAGTCTCAAAAAAAAACAACTCTTTCCTGTCTTCATGATCTTATCTTCCCTACCCTCTTCAATACGTCAGCCCATCAATTATCCCACCTGCTTAATAACCCCAGCTTCTTTCTTTTCACCAGTCCCGTCTCCTTCCCCAACAAGCAAGCTCAGGTTCTTCTCACCCCAGTGTAGAGGGGAAGGCCTGGCTAGTCCATCAATCTAGACCTGGCACTGCAGTAGACATCAGAGAGGGGACAATGACCAAGTCCTGGGTTTACTTACATCAGAGTGGGAGAAGAAGGAGAGTTATCCAATAAACGGACAACTCGTCCATAAAAAAGAATGAAAGCTTGCCATTTGCAAAACATGGATGGATTCAGAGGATAGTATGCTAGTGAAATAAGCCAGACAGAGAAAGACAAATACTGTATGATATCACTTATACACAGAATCTAAAAAATACAAAACCAGTGAATATAACAGTCTTCCCAGGTGGCGCTAGTGGTAAAGAAACGGCCTGCCAATGCAGGAGGCATAAGACATGGGTTCAACCCGTGGGTCAGGAAGATCCCCTGGAGAAGGAAATGGCAACTCACTCCAGTATTCTTGCCTAGTGAATCCCACGGACAGAGGAGCCTGGCAGGCTACGGTCCACAGAGTCGCAGAGTCAGAGTCAAGTGAAGTGACTTAGCACAACATGGTGAAAATAACAGAAAAGAAACAGAATCACAGATATAAAGAACAAATCAATGGTTACCACTAGGGAGAGAAAAGGGAGAAGGTCAGGATAGGAGTAGAGGATTCAGAGGTACAAACTATTAGGTACAGAATAAATAAGCCACAAGGATATATTGTACCACATAGGCAATATAATCAATGTTTTATAATAACTACAAATGGAGCATAAGTTTTAAAAATTGTGAATCTACATTGTACACTTGTAACATATAATATTGTACATCAACTGTACTTCAATTTTTAAACACTCCAGGAGGAGCAATCACTTTGTGCCGAAGTCCCAAGGCAGAACAAGCCTGGCTTACCTGGAGCCAAGGAAGCCATGGGGATGGAGTTGGTGGAAGACAGAGAGGGGCTCAGAAAGGAAGGCAGGTGCCCTGTGGACCTTAGTGAAGAATCTGGAAACCCTGCAGGCATTTCCAGCAGGTGAGAGACATAATCTGACTTACAGACTATCAGGAGCCAGAGCAGAAGCAGGGAGGTCTGTTGGGAGGCTACTGACATGGCACAGCCCACAAGTGGTGGTGGCCCAGACACAGAGCAGCAGCAGAGGGAGGTATGAGAGGAAGTGGCTGTTGGTGTGCTTCCTCCTTTGTGCATATCCAACCGGACAAGAGAGTAAGCAACGACCCACGGCTGCTAGGAGAAAAGGACCACAGCATCTATCTATTCAAGAAAGGTTCAAGACTTCTTGGTGGTATGCGCTCCCAATGCAGAGTGCACATATTCAATCCCTAATCAAGGAACTAAGATCCCACATGCTGCAGAGCACAGCCAAAATAAATAAATGCATTTTAAAATAAATAAATAAAGGTGGGTTTTTTTTTTGTTTTTTAAGTGAAGGGTTCTGTGAGACATGCTGCAGGGGAAGAAGATAGACATTCACGGTAGCTCAGGCCCTGCAGGTGATGAATGAGGTCCTGGTGGGGAAGAGGGTGTTCTTCTCCCCACCTCCACACTGACACCAGAGGCTGGTCTTAACTTGCAGATGGTGAGTGGCCTGTGCTTGGTGGGGGACCTGGGCAGTTTTTGTGGTGAGGCACTATGCATGGCTTCCCAGCAGAAGCCACAGACTCACACTCACCTTCCGCTTTAATCAGGGCAATTCCCAAAGGGTCACCACGGCCTCGTCTCTGCTGCTCCACACTCGTTCTCTGTCTCAGCCACCACCCCCACCTCACGCCCAAAGGAGGCCACAATCAGAACCTCCGTGTGCACATCCCTGCCCAGACATCCTTCAGCCACCTCAAACTGACTGTGTCCCATCCAGGCTGGCTGTCGCATGCCGCCTCTTCCTGCCCACCGCCCCCGACCCCGGCCAAATCACAGCCGGTTCTCCCTCCTCCTCTGCCACCCATCTTAGTTAATGGTGTCAGTATCCACACACTGACTCAAGCAAGAACCCCAGAGACCATCTTTGATTGCTTCCTTTCCCTTACTTTACAAATCCAGCGAGTCAACAAGCCCTAACCATCCTCTCTCTCTAAATGCCACCTAAGCCCATTCCCTGCTCACAGCCTCCAACATCTCTAGCTTAATTCAGGCTCTCAACACTTCTCTCCTGGACTCGAGCTGGAACAATGGTAGATTTCTGGGCCGGGAATCACCCTTAGCAAGTGCTTATAAGTGATTTTTGAACAAATGAAAGAGAATGCATAAATAAAAAAAACAATTGCATGAACAGATGAGTGAGGAAATCAAATAAAAGAATCAATGAAAAAAAAAAAGAATCAATGAATGTTGTATAGAAACAAGGAAAACTAAAAAAGATATAATCTAGCGGAAGAAATGCAACCAAGCAGGTACAAGGTATCAGGTGACATAGTGCTATAGCCGGGGAGGGACGGAAAATATAGAGACTGTCTTCCAGGTGTCAAGGATGAAACTGGGCACTTCATACACGCTTCACACATGACTCACCCAGAGACCATGTGATATACTCTACTCCAGATGGGGAAACCGACATTCAAGGAAGTTACTGAAAGATAACCACCCAAGGCCATCCAACACACAGGGGCAGGGCTCAGACTCAAACCTAGGTCTGCAGTTCCTAAATCCCATGTTGGTTAATGGGCACAGGGTTAAAGGAAGGGCCAGACTTCAAAACATAATGATAATAATCAACACCCAGAGAGTCCTTCTGCCAACGGTCACTGTGCTAAGCACTTTACATGTATCCTCATAAAAAATTCTATGAGGTAGCTGTGAATATTAGTGCCATTTTAGACTTAAGTAAACCCAAGTACCAAGATGGTAACAAGTAATTTGTCAAAGGTCATATAGCTACTAAGCAAAAGAATTGAGATTTGAGCCCAGGTGGTCTTGCTGCCATGTCCATCCTGCTCATCCCTTTAACCTGTGTCCAACCCTTAGCGATCCCACAGACTGCAGTCCACCAGGCTCCTCCATCCATGGGATTTTCTAGGCAAGAATACTGGAATGGCTTGCCATTGCCTTCTCCGAACCTTACGTTACATTGCCCTAATGATGGAGGTGAGATGCCAGAGGCGGGTTCCAGGTGGGAGGAATGGTCTGATTACCCAGGGAAGCTGCTGCTGCTGCTGCTGCTGCTAAGCCACTTCAGTCGTGTCCGACTCTGTGCAACCCCATAGATGGCAGCCTACCAGACTCCCCCATCTCTGGGATTCTCCAGGCAAGAATACTGGAGTGAGTTGCCATACTCTGCTCCAGAGGATCTTCTTGACCCAGGAATCGAACCGGGGTCTCCTGCATTGCAGATGGATTCTTTACCAGCTGAACTACCAGGGAGCCCTTACACCTCACTACTATGAGGTTATACACAAGTCGGTCAAATACAAATTTCTATTAGGAACACTTTAGTAGAAAAAACTAAAAGGCAGATCCCCAAAACTAACTTTTAATTTGAAAACTGCTTTGGGAAATTAAAAAAATAAAGAAGACCAGGTCTGCCAAATAATCCAAACAAGTCCTTGGGTCATTTTTGAGCCTACTGGGGTCGTAATCCATCAATCACAGGAAGAGGTCATCTTGGAATCTGCAAGTGCTATTCCAGTTCCTTCTTTCCTGAAACTCTCAGGGGGGGAAATGATCACAGCATCAAAGCCTCCCAGCTTGAAAGAGACCAAGATGGTCCTTCCCTATGGTCAGGAGGACAGACTAAGTAAGAGAGCCCAAAGAAATGCTCTCTGACCTCTGAAAGTAAATATTCTAAAGCAAAAGAACTATTTTGCATTTTTTAGTTCAAATTAAATTTGAAGTGGTATAATTCAGGAAGTTTGAAAAACAGAGAAGTAAAATTACCACCCATACTTAGGATGACCATATGGCCTGGGTTAGTCAAATCAGTACTGGCTTATGCAGGTCACTCTATAATTATTAATAGCAAGCACACACATACACACACATTTTAAGAGTGCTCAAAAGCATTGTGGTTTAAATGCTAAGTTATTTCTGGTCACCCTAGTATAATCCACTGTTCAAAAGAATCATCACAGTTTTGGTATATTTCTTTGCTGACTTTTTCTTACGTGCATACTTTTTATCATCATAATCAAGTGTTTTCACAAACCTACATCTTTTCTTCAATTTTCATTACAACAAAAATAGCATTCTATGTTCCTAGATAGTAAGTCGCAGCATTCCACTGAGTAAATGTTACCTTTCTTCTACTGTTGAACATTTAGGTGGCTGCAAGATAGCTTTAAAGGAAATGAATTTGCGGGGTACTTAGAGGACCAATGTATAAATCTCAAGAGAAATTTCAGCCTAAGTGAGGAAGAGTAAAAAAAAAATAGTAATTAGGAGGAATTTCACTAACTCCATTTTTATGAACAGGGGAGTCCCCTGTTTCCCTCTGCTGCTGCTGCTGCTAAGTTGCATCAGTCGCATCCGACTCTGTGCGACCCCATAAATGGCAGCCCAACAGGCTCCGCCAACCCTGGGATTCTCCAGGCAAGAGTACTGGAGTAGGATGCCATTGCCTTCTCCGCTGTATCCCTCTAGAGCAAGCAATTTCTTCATTCTTCCCTGATTAAGGGCTGCCGGATTCAATTCCAGCACGCCTGTGTGACTTTTCCATTTGTGCCCATACAACCCATGCTCCACACACGTAGAATGAACCTCTCAATACAAAATTCAGATCAAATGCCTCTTCTGCCTCAAGTCCATCCGCACTGGCCACTGCAATGAGAATCCAAATCTCTGACCATGACTTAGAAGCCCCGCCCCCCACCAACTTACAGACCCCATGGTCTGATCCCAGCCTACATTCCTACTTTACCTACTTCTACTCTCTCCTTTATTCTCTGCCCTCTCTCCATCTCTTATATGTACCAACTTCATTCCATCCCAGGGCTTCTCTACCTGCTAGTCCCTCTTTCTAGAACATTTTTCTCTAGCTCTTTTCTGACTGTGTCCTCAGCTCAAATGTCACCAGAGTCATCTTTGCTGCAACACCTTAACTAAAAGTTTTCTCCCAAATCATTCTCATTCTAATTGCACTATTTTATTTTCCTTACGGCACTCAACACAACCTGAATCTATGTTATTTGTTTATAGGTGTATCTGTCCCTGTGATGTGGGCTCCAAGAGGGCAGAGGCTCTGGCTAGTTCCCTGCTGCACCCCAGAGTCAGCCCATAATAGCAGATGGATAGCATATAACTAGAAAGAATGAATGACAGTGGACAAAGAGTCACCATAAGAACAGGTACCTATTTAATTTGCAAAGTACTATTACCCTCTTTGTGTTGTTCTGCAAAATGATCAACCAGTACTATTATGCAGAAATAATGAAATTAATGAAATAAAATGTTCATCCAAGAACACATCAACACCAATATACAATACTACCTAGATTAAAGGAATTAAATTTTTGCTTTGTAGTACTCTCCACCAAATTATAAAAAAAGAAAACCTCTAGCAGTCTGAAATAAATAACAGGTGTCTCTAAATGGCATTTAGGTCCATGACCAAGTTTTTAATGGTTCACAGTAAAATGGGAAAAAGAAAACAATGCACTGAATTTCTAGAAAGCTAAAATCTTTCTATGTAAAGTACTCTGCTTTATTTTTAGATTATGTCTTTTCTACTTTTGGGGTATCAAAATAAGCCTCTCTTTTGTAAGGAAACAATAATTGTATCTGATACGTTTTGAGGAGGTTTTTATGCCCTTTATGTAAAAAGCAAAAGGTTGGCGATCCTGTGCTAGGCCTTAACTTTCTTCTATCATTTTAGAAACCCAAGAACTCCACAGAACTGGGTATCATTCATCTCTGCATTCCCCGCACTCCTTCTCAACTGAGGCCCTTGGAGGTTTTACTAAGCCCACAGTTGTACTGGCTCTAATTCTGCAGCGCCAGGGGCCCCTGACTCTACGGTGAAAGGGCAGGATCAATCAGTCAATCATTCAATCAATGAGTGACATCTATCATGGTAGGGAGAAGGGTGGGCAGGAGATGGGAGATGGGAGTTGAGGGGAACTGGCATGCACAATGCATTCAGAAAAATAACCCCTCCCTAATATTCAAAGCAGGCTTTCCTGGTGGCCCAGTGGTAAAGAACCCACCTGCAATGCAGGAGACGGGGGTTCAATCCCTGGGTCAGGAAAATCCCCTGGAGAAAGAAATGGCAACCCATTCTAGAATTCTTACCTGGGAAATCCCATGGACAGAGGAGCCTGGCGGGCTACAGTAAAAAGAGTCGCAAAGCATCGGACAGAACTGAGCGACTAAACAACAAACAAACAATATAAAAACTGCCTGGAAAATTATAAGTGAAAAATTTAAGTGACTTGTCTAGCCCCTTAACAGTAGTCATTGCTGAACCCAGAGAAGTGAGGAGAACAAAGTCAGCTGGCCTCCTTTGCTGCCTCCCGGTATGTGACCAAAATCGTGGGAAGCTGTCAGTGCGGCAGCCGTGAATTCACAGGCTATGGTGGATTCATGACCGAGGTAGTCTCGCCAGGAAACAGCTTGGGGCAAGGCGTCACAAAACTGACCAAATTAAACTAAGCCAGTGGGAATCAGTTTCAAAGAAGGCTAATCTTGTGATCTTGTCAGCAACTTTTAGAAGTCCAAAGGTTAACAAAACACCAAGAAGGAAAACAAATGCAGGTGGCCGGGGAGTGGGAAAGAAAACTATGACTTGCCTCGTTCTCGGGGCAGACCGTATCCTGGGCATCCTGCAGTGAGGCAGAAGTCAAGATTTGAAAACTGTTACCCGCGTAAAGTTTGGAAAAGGGTGAAACAGCGGGGAGAAGCATCATGCTCATTAACTAGCTCTGTCCAGGCTCGGGGGCTCCGGGTACTGCTGCTTTGCCTGCCTTGGTGGAAACCAAGACAGGATTCTATCCAAGTCCGGCCAGAGCTCACACTCCACCTGGACCAGAACACAGGATTACTGGCTCCAAATCCTGGAAATCACACACCCTTCAACCTGGCATCCCTACATCTGGGGAGGGATCCTCGAGAAGGACCAGCACCCAGGCGCAAAGCCACACATCTGAGTCTGCTCACTGTGGCCGTGTTTATTGCAAAAACAGTTGAGAACACCCAAATGCCCATTCCTAAGGGAGCGATTAAACAAAGTGAACCCCATTCACAAAAACTTTGTCATTCAACACACAGGGGAATCTGGAAGTCCTGAAGGGAGAGGGCATGTCCATGACACACTAAGGGGAAACAACAAAGGGGAAACTGCAGAACAGCAGGCAGGGTGATTCCACTGTTCAAGTATGGACATAAATGTATATACACACACTGATATGCATGGGGATGCATAGAAAAAGATTCCAGAAGGATACACGCCAAAGCATATGCATGTATATATACGCATGCATGTGGGGCAGCGGAGAAGGACCCATTTTTCTCATTTTTTACTGTATACATTCCTGAACTGTTGACAAGTTTTTTTTTAATATTTTGCCTTTGTGATTTGAAACTATAGATCAAATAAACCTGTAAGGACAGAAAGCATATATAAAATAAAGAGCTCCCACCCCCGTCATCCCTATTCCTCTTGCTCAGTCAGGAAAAACCAGTCTCTAGGACGGAAAGCAAGGTTGGAGAAGGGACTGCTCCAGCGTGCACCGCTTCTCCACCAGCTGCTGGATATTTCTCCCTCCTTTAGCTGACACATCAGGTTGTATTTTTATTTAGTTCTGATCAAGAACAACACATACTTTTTGAAGCAGGATTTGCACTAGCAGAGAACAAAATAAGAAGTGCAGAACAAATCGGCTCAGAAGTGAGCTCTGCCCAGTCTGCAGCAGTATCAGGCGCTGACAGCCAGTAGTTTTTTGGCCAAATGTCTCCTTGATACGCCTTTCTGACTCCACCCACAGAGTCTATACCCATCTCTGAATTTTTTTTTGAGGGGGCCACATCAGGCAGTTTGTGGGATCTCAGTTCCTTGACCAGGAATTGATTCCAGGCCCTTGGTAGTGAAAGCTCGATGTCCTAATCACTGGACTGCTGGGGAATTCCCTATATTTTTATTTATAATGCATCCTCCCTTTGCTTCCAAATGAATGTGAAGTTGTTCTCCAATAGATTTAAGGCAGCAAATAGTTGATCTAATGATGGTAAAGTTATTAACATAGGAATTGAGGTAAGAATGAGGGAAAAGCAAAAATGTTATTTGAAGTATAAAGTCCTACCACTCATAAGCATATTTAATTTTTGGTTGCTATACACTAATGCTCCTTAAAGCCTGTACTGCAAAAGCAAAGTTTACAACTATCAGGAAAATAACCTAGAAAGACATTGCTACAATATCCACTTCTGATTCACTGAATAAATCTAAATTCAGTAAGCTTCCTCAATGCTCTTCAGAGGCCACTAACATTTTTCATAAGACTTCCTCATAACTATATAATGTATAATAAATCTTTTGACACACACCTACCTTTCTGACACAGCAGTTAGATCATCTCCAAAAACTTAGCTTGAAAGGCAGCAACAAAGTGTTTAGAGCTCAGGTTTGGAGCCACTCACATCTGGGTTAGAATCCCAACTATGCCATTGATGGCTGTGTGACCTTGGACAAGTTACTTAACCTCTCTGAGCCTACATGTTCTTATAGACGAGGCGGAAAGCATTCTTAATAATGCTTATTTCATAAGGGTATGTGAGAACTATTTAAGTAATTCAAGCACTGAGCAAATGTGAAATAAAAATTAAGTTTGATCACTGGCTAAATTCTTGGTACCCTTTTTTTTCAAAATATTTGTAAAAACAATGGAAAGTACAAAAAAATTGCATTACTTGAGTAAAAAGCTGGATTGGATATATGTACATACACGTGGGTCTCCAAAGATCAGAGAAAAAGAAAGACTTGCCTCTCTCAAAGGATGCAGACAGACCCTTGCACATTTAGCTATAAGAAATACCCATAAACAACTACAAATACCATGGCAAAAATTACTGGACAAATAGAATGCACTATTAGAACAGAAAACACACATTAGCCTAGCTATTCATGGTTCACTGCCATGAGAAATGGAGGAGATGTGATCTAATAATTCATGAACCTTAAAATCCTAGTATATTCAACAGCTTCCAAAGTAGCCCCATCCTGAATGTGACTTCACACCAATGACTCTATAAGAAGCATTTCCCATATCTTCAAAGCTGAGGACACTTGGCCTATTTGTAAACCATCATTAAATCTCCCTTAGCTTCCATTTTCCAAGCTAACTCTTCTGGAGTTATTTAGTAGCTCCTGCTAACCAGAACAAGGAAAGATTTAGGTGTCTTTTCAAAGTTTCCAGAGAAGGAAATGGCAACTCACTCCAATATTCTTGCCTGGAGAATCCCATGGATGGAGGAGCCTGGTGGACTACAGTCCATGGGGTCACAAAGAGTCGGACACGACTGAGTGACTTCACTTCACTTCAAAGTTTCCAGCAAAATGAACAGAAAGCACAGAAAGAAATAAAACAGCTATCATTATGAGTATCAGCTGCATTCTGGCAGCATGCTGAGTATATTCTGTGCATTGTCTCATTTAATTCTCACAACCGTCCAATTCAGAGATGAAGATACTAAGCCTTAGAAAGAGGAAGTAACTTGCTCAAAGTAACCACCACAAGGTCACCCACTTGCTCAGAAGCAATGCTGGAATTCAAACCCATCTGTCACTAGATGACTGCTACCCCCTTTTCAGATCTCTGTTCCCGTCTCACTACCTCTGGGGAGCTTCCCCTAACTCCCTCCAGCGGAGTCAAATCCCCCTCGTTACACTTCCCCTGCACCAAGCTCTTCCTCTGTGGTTCTGATCTCAGCAAGATTCTTACCCTTATTCATTTAGGCATTGAGTTAACGTCTATCTCCCCACCAAACTGTAGGCTCAGGGACAACTCAGCTCTCACTGTTCTTTGTTTAGGATCTCTGGCCTAAAGGGAGATCTCTGCCTTAAGGGACCAGGCACTTAATGGGTTCTCTACATACATTTATACTGATTGAACAAATAAATGGAAGAAAACAGTGCTCAGAAATCACTCAGCCACTCGGGCACCGCATGAAGGAAGCACAGGCAGCCCAGGGTTCATTGTCGTATGGGCATCGTAATACTTGAGACAGAGGTCGTCTTCGGAACTGAAGAGGATCTCAGGTACAAAGCCTCGCAGAGGTGAAATGGACACGGCAGCATCCCCGCAGGTGAAGGAGGGCAGTGTGAGGTATGGACTCATCAACAATTAATACATTATTAACAATAAACTGCTTTTCTGATTCTTCTGATTGATTTTTTCACTACATACAGCTTCTGTTTTATTTTTCCTGCTAGTTTAATTAGCTTTCCAATCCCTTCCTTGAATATTTTTTTTCTTAAAATAAGCAGAATCACCTGTCATTCACAGACTAGGTTCTTAACACTCAATTGTGAAACTGAAATAAAGGAAACTATATATACTCACATACACACACACACACACACAGTTACCAAATCTCTGTATTCTCCACAAGCCACTGTCACAAGGAAAAGCCCAAATGTTTCAGAATATCGTATTTTTAAGTAAGTCATACAGCAGCATCCCACATTATACTCACTTCTAATGTAAAAATACTAAACCAGTAGAAACATTAAGTTCTTTATGAGAAAGGAAAACATCCACAGGCAAGCTGCTGCTGCTGCTGCTGCTAAGTCACTTCAGTCATGTCCGACTCTGTGTGACCCCGTAGATGGAAGCCCACCAGGCTCCCCCGTCCCTGGGATTCTCCAGGCAAGAACACTGGAGTGGGTTGCCATTTCCTTCTCCACAGGCAAGCTATTTTAGTCTAAAAAGATTTTTAAAAGAAAATTATATTTGTTACTTGTCAAATAGTGAGGTTCTCAGGGTTTCAGGATTTTGATTATCACTCAATGATAGGCTTGATTTCACAATGTTTTCATTTTTTTTGCCATGAGTGAACAACAAACTTTGCAAGGTGAGAAAAAGTGGAGAAAAGCAGGAGATGGAGCTTTGCTACGTGAATGTTCCTGAAATAAAGGAAAATTACAAACTTACTTAGCCACATTGGTTTGGCAGAGCCCTAAATTCACATAAGGCCTAAACTATCTGCACCTTTTTCAGTAGGCATGTAATTCCTCTGCACATTTTTTTCAGAGATTTAGAGATATAGCAGGTCCCACCAGATAGGCCAAATAATCTTGAAAAGTCCAGTTAAGCAACCTCCCAACCAAGAAAATTGCTTCAGGAGAGTGACACTATAGCCTTGGGGAGGAAAGAATTCATTTACAGGATCTAACAAGATCACATATCTCTTAGATGAATGGGGCTTCTCTTCCCTGGTAGCTCAGCTGGTAAAGAAACCACCTGCCAGTGCAGGAGACCCCAGGTTGAGTCCTGGGTTGGGGAGGTCCCCTGGAGAAGGGATAGGCTACCCACCTTAGTATTCTTGGGCCTCCCTGGTAGCTCAGCTGGTAAAGAATCTGCCTGCAATGTGGGAGACCTGGGTTCAATCCCTGGGTTGGGAAGATTCCCTGGAGAAGGGAATGGCTATCCATTCCAGTATTCTGGCCTGGAGAATTCCATGGACTGTATAGTCTGTGGGGTCTCAAAGAGTCGGACATGACTGAGCAACCGAACAACAGCAACATCTCCACTTACTCCTGCTGGTGACTCTAATAAGAAGTCGACAGTGCCCAGAGTCTCTGCTATTTGCTGCGAAGCTGAGGCCCTCTGCCTGGGAAGCAGTCCCACACCCAGGGAGCACATCAGGCTCACCTGTCACCTGTCACCTGTCAGCCCTGGCAGAGGAAGAGAACTCTCATAGATCATCTTCCAGTGGTCAAGTACTAGGCAACCCATTCCAGGCACTTCACACATAGTACACACATGACTCAAGCAGAAACCATGTGACATCTTGTGCTCCAGAAGGGGAAACCAACTGAGGGAAAGGAAAAGACAGGGCTCTCAACTGCCCATTCACCACCACCCAGGACCAAGGAGACCCACCAGTCCAGGCTGCTGCTTCACAGGGAGGCCTTGGTCCTGGTCAACCAAAGACCACCACTTCAAATCACAACTCAGCCCTGTCACAGACATTACCATGTACCTGTGAGTCAAAATCACATATGCTTTTATTTCCTGTTTGCTATCTGTCTCCACAAGGCAGCCTATGACTCTTCTGCTCAAGAAGTCGTTCTACATGCTGAGAGGCCACAGCCCCCAAACGGCCAAGGCCGGAAGGGAGTCAGCTTCTGAAAGACAACAGGGCGGAACCAGCCATCAGCCCCTGGGGACCTGCCAAAGCCACACAGTTGGGGTTTCTGCTCCTCTCTCTGCAGGGACCCAGGAGAGCCACTGCAGACACCAGAGTGTTCTCTCTCCAGACACTGAGTCCTGGGATCTAGTACCAGGTACCAGGGCTTCCCCAGTGGCTCAGTGGTAAAGAATCTGTCTGTAGTGCACAAGATGTGAATTCAATCCCTGTTTCAGGAAGATCCCCTGGAGAAGGGAATGGCTACCCACTCTGGTATTCTTGCCTGGGAAATTCCGTGGACAGAGGAGCCTGACAGGCTACAGTCCATGGGGCTGCAAAAGTTGACCATGACTGAGCACCTAAACACCACCACCAGCCCAGGGACTAGGTAATGGCCCCTGATCCAGATACACCTCCAGGGGGGCCCAGTGGTCAGAGTCAGGGGATGAGGTGTGATCATCATGGTTAGAGGTCAGGCTGCTCAGGGTAAGGAGACAGAGCCAACAAGGGGGACGGGGAAGAAGGTTCTGAAGTCAGGGCTCAGAAACGAAGCCTGCCTCCCCTCCTAGAGAAACCTGACCAGTGCCCTAACTGTACCCACTGTCACGCTACCTACTGAAACCCTTAGGCCCTAGGTGGCCGCCTCAGCCCAGCCTCCAAGGCCACTGTCTTCCGGCTTCACACCCCTCAACACCTCATTTTCTGCTCCCTCCTCACCAGTGCACCCACCACAGAGGTGAGAGCCCCCTCCTCATCTCCCCAGCAAGAGGCCTGCTGTCCCCAGATGCTCCCCAACCTCTCTCTGCCTGGCCCCACCTTACTCTCCCCTCATTAGGACAAACCACCTGCAAACACTCCCACAGCCCTTGGAAAGGCCAGGAACTACTTCAAGCACTTCACACACATCCATTCCTTTCCTCAACACGAGAGTCCCTTCAGGAGGCATTATTAGTATCCCCACTTTACAGATTAGAAAACTGAGGCACACAGAGATGATGTGACTGTCTCAAGGCCCCACAGGCAGCACCCGAGTCCCTGCTCCCAAGGAGGGAGCTGCAGTGCCTCTTACAACACAACTCCGACTGCCACCTCCTCCCCAGGTCTCCTCTGGCCTCCCCGGACACCTCGTGCAGAGCCCCTTGCAAATCTCCAGACCACTTTCCACACTGGCTGGAGTGAGGACTGGCTAGGTTCTTGTCTTCTCTCCCCTCGTAGACTAAAAAGCCCCTGACTCAGGCCTTGGGGTATTTCTACACCATCTTTGTATTAGTTTCCTGTTGCTGCTGAAACAAACTGCCATCGACTTAGTGGCTTGAAACCACACAAATTTAGGACCTTAGTTTTGTAGGTCAGAAGTTCAACACAGATCTCTTCAGGTTAAAATCAAGGCATCCTCAGGCTGTGTTTCTTCTGGAAGCTCGAGGGAAGGATCTGTTTCCTGGCCTTCTCCCGGTTCCCAAGGCTTGGCTCATGGCACCTTCCTCCATCTTCAAAGCCCACAACATATCATCTCTCTGACCCTTCTTCTGCAGTCACATCTCCCTCTGAACACAGACGGGAAAGGTTCTCTGCTTTTAAGGATGCATGTGACTGTATCAGGCTCACTTGAATGACCCAGGATAATCTCATTGATCAAGGCCCCTAACTTAATTATACCTGCAAAGTCCCTTTTGGCATGCAAGGAAAAATGTTCACCGGCTCCAAGGGTTAGAATGTAGACCAATGTGGAGGCTGTTATTCTACCCACCACACTCTGTACATAAACCTTGAACACAATGGCCCCCAGTGAACGTCAGGAGCTGCACCAATCCCCAAAGGCTGGATTATATGGCCCTTCCATGGCCTCTGATTGATGTGGACATTAGTTCTGTATCTCCCAAATCCATCAAGAACTCTTTGAAGGAGTACCCCCAAACAGAGATAGAGAGAATACATGGTGGACACATAAAGATGTCTCATAATCTGGGGATCAAACACACTGCTAAGGAATTCACTGCATTCAGCTCATCAACTCCTACCTCAACCACTATTTTCTGGTTTTTGCTCTGTATTTTACTTATTATTTTTTAAAGCTGAACACTTGTTTCAAAATATAAACAATGCCAAAAGGTCAAGAATAAACGTTCTCCTCTCTTTTCTGCCTCTCAGTCATTTTTTGGTATCCTTCCAGGGACATTTTATGCATCTGCAAGTAGGATATATTCCTATTTTTTCCCTGCCCCCGACTCCTTTTTCTGTAAATGCTACCAGCACTTACAGTCCTTCCCATGCCTCACTCTTCACAACACAGACTTTTCCACAGCTGTCCACAGAGCGCCCTGGTTCTCTTTTTGGGTACTATGCCACTGTGCAGCCAGAGCACAATTCAGTTCACCACCTCCCACACTGACAGATACTCTTTTGCTATTAGAAACGGTGCTCAGCAAGTTTGTGTGAATTTGTCTGAAGGATAAATTTCTATAAGTGGACTGAATCAAGCAAGGCAATGTGAATGATTAACTCTGACAGGTTCTGGCAGATGCCCTCTGCAGGGGACTAATACACATTCACAAAGTGTGTATGTATGAGTTCTGTTTTCCCACATCCTCCCTAACATGGATGGTTATCAAAATTTTTTACTTTTGCCAACCCCAGGTAGGTGAAGTGTAGCATGTTTCAATGCACTTCAATTGGTATTTTTAAAATTATGTGTGAGGTCAAGCATTCTTCATGTGTTTGCTGCTGCTGCTGCTGCTAAGTCGCTTCAGTCGTGTCTGACTCTGTGCGACCCCATAGACGGCAGCCCACGAGGCTCTGCCATCCCTGGGATTCTCCAGGCAAGAACACTGGCGTGGGCTGCCATTTCCTTCATGTGTTTCAGTCAGTTCAGTTCAGTTCAGTCACTCAGTCGTGTCCGACTCTCCACGACCCCATGAATCACAGCACGCCATGTGTTTAGGAGTCATTAAATTACTTTATACGACTTTTTGTCTACATCCTTTGACCATTTTCCTACACCGTTTTGTTCTTTTCCTTATTACTTTGTAATTCTTTATGTGTTAGGGAAATTAACCCTTAACGTATAACATGAAACTCATATATTTTTCCATTTTGTATGCCGACCAAGGTCCGTCTAGTCAAGGCAATGGTTTTTCCCGTGGTCATGTATGGATGTGAGAGTTGGACTGTGAAGAAAGCTGATCGCCGAAGAATCGATGCTTTTGAACTGTGGTGTTGGAGAAGACTCTTGAGAGTCCCTTATACTGCAAGGAGATCCAACCAGTCCATTCTAAAGGAGATCAATCCTGGATGTTCATTGGAGGGACTGATGCTAAAGCTGAAACTCCAATACTTTGGCCACCTCATGAGACGAGTTGACTCACTGGAAAAGACTCTGATGCTGGGAAAGGTTGGGGGCAGGAGGAGAAGGGGACGACGGAGAATGAGATGGCTGGATGGCATCACCGACTCTGTGGACATGAGTCTGAGTGTACTCCGGGAGTTGGTGATGGACAGGGAGGCCTGGCGTGCTGTGATTCATGGGGTCGCGGAGAGTCGGACACGACTGAGCGACTGAACTGAACTGAACTGAACTGAATCTGTCTTTAGTTTTGCTTACAGGGGTTTTGCTATGCTGTTTTTAAGTAACGAATTGTATCAATTTTTTCCTTATGGCTTCTAAGTTTTGCAGCACACTTAGAAAGCCCATTCCTACTGAAAAGTTATAAAAAATATTCTCCTTTGGATTATTCTAGAGATCAGTCACCTATGAGCAGTGAAAAGTTCTTTTCTATGGCCATGGATTTACATCCTGGCTATAATGTGCTTCTGGCCATATCATATGCAAACAAATTTTAACTTTATAAAGTAACTTTTATTTTCTGATACTCTGCCGTTTATAAAGCACTGTGCCACGACAATCAGTGAGACAGGCAGTGCAAGACTTATCCGTTTTATTTTATAGGGGATAGCTTCCCAAGCCAACACCCAGAGAGGCTAATCTCCCATCCACATCCACACAGTATGGTCCAGACTCACACTGAGGACTCCGGAAGCTCTTCTCTCCTCTCCCCTCCACTGCCTCTCTTCACAAAAGGACATCTATACTCATTAAAAATTTAAAGGACATCGCCAAAGGCATTTCTAAATAGCTTCAAAAGAATGTGAATAATTTTTCTGTTGAAAAGACAGGATTGGACTTCCCCAGTGGCGCAGTGGATGAGAATCTGCCTGCCAACTCAGGGGATACAGGCTCGACATGCCAAGGAGCAACTAAGCTCGCGAGCCACAACTACGGAGCCTGTGCTCTAGCGCCCATGAGCTGCAACTACTGAGCCCAGGTGCTGCAAGTACTGAGCCCACACACCTAGAAGCCTGTGCACGGCAATGAAGAGTAGCCCCCACTTGCACAACTAGAGAAAGCCCACACTAAACAAACCCAGCACAGCCAAAAAATAAAATAAGTTTTTAAAAAAGGCCTTGAATGCCATGCCAAAGACTAAAAAAAAAAAAAACAAACCCACAGTATTATTTAAATGGGCCACACAGTGATCCAATCCAACAGTGACTCATCCTCAAATGCCTGTGCCAGTGTTCTCAACAAGAGGCAGAATTCCGTGTTCCTACAGTGTGCCTATATAACCCTGCAAAATTTAATGAAAATTAAGAGATGTAAATGTCCCCAGATCCCAAGGCTTCTGAGTGGATCATCAAGAGCAGCGCTTCTCATTTTGTGGTGAGTTATATTTAAGCTATGGAGGGCTCTTTTCAAATGACACATATCCCAGTCTTCTCATCACCCAACCCGCCAAGGGTGTCCCCCCAGGAGCATATCACTTGCCCCGCAAGTGCACTGATGGTAGAAAACTTTTGAAAACCACGGACCAGGGCACAGGGGGTCTGTATCTACACAATTCCTATATACCACACGGCCTCGGTTCTCCCACCAAGCCGGACTCTTCTGCCATAGTGTCCAGCTGCCCTAATCAGGTCAGTTCTGAAATTCCCCCTCGGGTCCTTTGTGCCTTTTGTTTCCTCTGACATCCCCCTCCCTGCCTTCCCTCCCCAACCCACCAAGATGGCTCCTTCCCACCCTGCAGGTATTGGTTTAAATGCCACCTCCTCAGGAGCCTTTCCTGACCGCCCACCAAAGCAAATTCCCCTCAGTAACGCTCCATCCTTTTATTTTCTGCTTAGAACGTGTCAGTCTGTATTATTTTTCTCTATTGATTGACTTCCTTGTTTATTGTCTGTCCTCTCAGAAGTCCCACGAGGGCAGGGACCTTGTTCATGTCATTCACACTTTATAACCCTAGCACGGCATGTAATAAGTGCCCGTTAAAAAATGGGTCAGTTACACTTGATTGATTTAGTACTAGCTAATTCTCTCCATTTCTGCATCACCATCAAGTTTCTAAGTAGCCCCAACCACATGGGCTGGGAGGATGGACATTGGACAACTTGGTCCAATGGTCCCTACCGTTGGCCATCTCTGCTCATGGTTACTCAATCATTTTGGGGAGAAAAGAAAGCAATTTAGCCAGCAACAGTCCAGGGTGGAATGTCTTGAAGACCACGCGCCTTCCTCCATTGTTTTCTCTTTTTCCTTCTGGCCTAATTCCACTGGACTGTGGAGGATGAGACTGGAGAATGATGTTAAAGTCACACCATTCATCATCAAAAACAGCAACCCAACTAAAAATAACAGACTGTTAATGATGGGGCCAGACACTGTGTGAAGAATGCAACACGAATCATCTCATCTAACCCTCAAGAGAGCCCCTCAGGCAAGTCTCACTACCTCAATTTTACAAATAAGGAAAAAGTGTGCAAGGTCACACAGCTAGTAAGTGAAGGAACCAGGACCCAAACCCAGCTAGCCAGACCCAGAAAAGCCTTCGTCCTCCCCACACAGTATCTAAGTTACATGCTTAGAAATAAATGCTAAAAAGAGAGCAATGAGAGGAGAATACTAACCAATAAATAGAATTATTTAAGTCTCAAATGCTTCAGGGATGTGGAGATTGGAGGCAGAGTTCTGTCTGTACATGAACTGGGAAAGTTCACAGCCATACTTCCAGAAATGATTCCTTCATTCTCAGAAGGGAGGTAATATTGAGACAAGTGTAGTGTCTTCCTCTGAAAGACCTCTTTTAGGGTCATTAGCTATAAAGGAGGACCCCTCAGAATAACTAGAGGGCAGCAACAATCCAATTCAATGAGCAATTACTGAGAGCCCACTATGTGAGAGTTCTAGGTTTGGTCCTGACAAGGGCTGTTTTTAATGGTTAAGGCACATGCCCTGAGTTCTAAGATGTAAAGATGTCCAGATACAGACATGAAACAGTCTACTTGTAAAGCAAACTTCACTCTATGTGCCAAAAGAAATAGCACTGGTAACAGGGTTACAGGATGGAGGAGAGTGCAAAGGGAGAAGCTTCATGAAGGAAAGTAGGACCTGACGAGGCCTTGATGCTTGCATCAAGACAAGCAGGGAAAACAGGACAAGCCTGGGGTGATTAAGAAGTAGTACCACTTGGGAATTCCCTGGAGGTCCAGTGGTTAGGACTCCATGCTTCCATTGCAGGGAGCACAGGTTCAATCCCTGGTCGGGAACTACAATCCTGCCAACTGTGATGTATGACCAAAAAAAAACAGAAGCAACAGCATCACTTTAAGTAAACCTAAGTGTTCAGCGCCCCCAGCAGTGGAGGGCCTGCGCTGACAGAATATCATGAGGAAGTAAGCTGCGAATAAGGAGGGAAGCTGGGAAGAGTTCTAATGGACATCCTAGGATGGGGAAGTCCTGAATGATGAGAGGAGGAACGCTGACTTCTCTTAGAAGGCAGGGATGTAGTACTCGAAAGCCTGCCATGATGGTGATGACTCACCTGGGGATGGGATGGAGGATGGATTGATAGGCTTTGAGTTTCATCAGAGAGCTGCTGGAATGCACCAACCAACAGAAGAGATCATGACTCAGGGTGGGCGGGAGATGGCCAGGCACATTTGAAAATAACAAGCAGCAGAACCCTGAGGATTTGGTGGGGAGGGGTGAAATCATGTGTGATACTACAATGGTGGACACATCATATACTTGTCAAAACCTGGAGGGTACAACACTAGGAATCAAGTGAACCTCAATGGAAAGTACAGACTTTGGGTGACAATGTGTCAATGCAGGTTCATTGACTATAATGACATACGTACCACTCTGATGCCAAGGCTGATAACAGGAGAGGGGAGGCAGGTTATACATAGGATCTCTCTGTACTTCCCATCAGTTTTGCTGTGAAACTAAAACTGCTCTTAAAAATCAAATCTATTAGGACTTCCCTGTCAGTTCAGTAGTTAGGACTCCAGGCTTCCACTGTAGGGGGTCCCACTTCAATCCCCAGTCAGGGAAATACCTCACAAGCTGCACAGCCCCCCCAAAAAAACCACCAAGTTTATTTAAAAAGATGTATGGGGACTTCCCTGGTGGTCCAGTGGCTAAGACTCTGAGCTCCCAAAGCAGGATGCCCAGATTCGATCCATAGTCAAGGAACTAGATTCCATACGCCAAACTAAAGATTCTGCATGCTGCAACGAAGACACGCACAGTGAAGTAATTTTTTTTTTTTTTAAAAAGATGTATATAACAAGAATAACTTGGAGACAGCATGATGGAAGAACTGCGTCAAGAGTGACTCACCAGCCGGGGACTGGAAGAAGACTGGGGTCACAGGCGGAATAGGGAAGCTGGAAAGGAGGTCTGTTTTTAGAGGTGAGAGAGAACAAAGACGAGTTCAGTTGCGAACAAGCCAGGATGATGGTGGACATCCTCACAGAACAGCCTTCAGGCACCTGAAGAACAGTTTGGCGCTCAGATAAGAAAAGGGTAGAGGCATGCAAATTGGAAACAAAAGTAAGCACTACATGTTCCTCTTTTAAAGTGATAAATTGTCTTTCAAAAAGGAAAATCATTGCAACACACTGGAAATAGTCTTGCCACTCTGTCGCAAAGAACTCTTGCTGGGGAGGCAAGTTTATTTACAAAGGAAGACAGTAGCACCAGGGGTTATGATATACAAATCACTTTCAACTCTGCCCAAAGTGACATCAGTCCAGATAGGAAGAACTGGCAGGTTATCTGAGGGCCAGCAAGAGGGAGATTTCACTTTTAAGCAAACAGTGTCCCCTAACAAGGTTTTCCAGGTGGCACCAGTGGTAAAGAACCCACCTGCCAATGCAGGTAGACCTGAGAGACCTGGGTTTGATCCCTGGGTCGGGAAGATCCCCTGGAGAAGGAAACAGCAACCCACTCCAGTATTCTTGCCTGGGACATCCCGTGGACAGAGGAGCCTGGTGGGCTGCAGTCCATATCGTCACACAGAGTATCGGACATGACTGAAGCAACTTAGCACACATGACTCCCTAACAAGAGTAGGAAGGACAACGTGAATGCCAAACAGCCTGACTCCCAATCCTTATTCTGCCCCTTGCCTGGGGAGATTGTTTCACATCTCTATGCCTCAGTTTCATCTGTGAAATGGGGATAATGGCCTGTTTCATGGATCAGCTGTAAAGATCACATGAGTAAATGTGGAGCTCAGCTACTGCATCAGCTACTGTCACTGATCGTTACTTTATAGAGTTTTCCAGCACCCCTGAGGGAGAAAATGCTGAGGTCTCTTCTTGATTATCACAGAGAAACTGTGCCTTTTTAAAAATATCCCCTTCAAGTATCTGATTTATCAGATGGGACAGGAATATTTACAGAAGCAGAACATTTTAAGTCTATATGCTCTGAAACAGCCCACACAATGAAGTGCACACCTTGGCCCTTCCCTGTGGCACAAACTTATCCACAGTTTCTTGGCACTGGCCTTGACCCAAGAAGAATGAGATAATACATAAAGTTATTATGTGTTAATAACTGTTAATAGTGGGTAAAATGCCAAACAAAATATTCCTTAAACTAGCTGCCCAAAGCACTGACTGAAATCCAAAGCATCTGACTCATATCTTACCACAGATTCAGTCTGGCAAAGGTCTCACATCAAACAGAGGTCACATTTTTTCAAAATTTCTCAACCATTAGGGAAAAGTGCTAGCTACAAAAAGCCAGCATTGGGTCTGCACTTCCCCATAAAAGGTGAAGCTGATCTCCCGGCATAGGAATTTTCAGGTGTACCTGGGCAGAATTCTCAGTCCCAATTCTCAGGGTCTGATCACCCAGAGAGAGCTGACAGAAAGGCTTTGAGACACTAGACTCTAGAATCTAGGGCTGTGGGAACACCTGCCTCCTCCTCAGCGGTCCCAAATGGCACTCTACAGTAAACAGGGCCGACATGTCAGTGAGGCAGGGAGGATGATGATCAGTAATAGAAACCTCCTTCCTGTGCGTTGTATCCATAATTTCTAAGGAGCAGCAGTTCCCTACATACAGTGCCCCTTGTTCTGTTCCGCACTTTGAACTGTTAGGGTTTGTAAGTCTGAGAGGAACTGGAGAGCATCCATAGTCATAAAGATAAAGGGAAAAGACCCTGCAGCTCATGGGTAAGGAAGGAGGGTGAGGGGCAGGGCTGAGAGACCAAGAGAGGGACCCAGGAGATGGTGTAAGGTCAGGAGGCCCACAGGGTGACTGCTCAACTCACCTAGTAAACTCTTCTGAACCATCAGAGCACATGGTGGGGTGGATTTCTCAATCAGTGAAAGATTTCCCCATCAATATGGAGAAATGGGCTTGGACTTCTCTGGTGGTCCAGTGGATAAGACTCTGAGCTCCCAATGCAGGGTCCCCGGATTTGATCCCTGGTCAGGGGACTAGAGTCCACAGACCACAACTAAGAGTTCCCAATGAACAACTAATGATTCCCATGTGTCACAATTAGAAGATCCAACGTGCTGCAGTAAAAACTCAGTGCAAACAATTTTTTTTAAATCTCACATATGTGTATATATATTTTAATATCTATAATTTTGGTTTTGACATTCAATCTTAATTCTAAGTGGCATTTACTTTTGTGAATGGTGTAAGGCTTGGATCTCATTTTTTCCTAATTGGACTGATAACAGTCCCAATAAACTTTTCTACAGTAAATTTAATCACATGATGAATTCCTATCTTGACAAGGAAACTAGTTCTGGACTTGCTATTCCTGGTACAAAGTAACATATTTTGATGTCCAGTTGAACAATACATTTTAAAATATATTGCCTATTAGTATAATGTTTTGATATTTTCCCAGGAAAACTTTATCAATTTGTAAAAATTAAGTGACTTTAAAGTGCTGGCCTAAACTAACAGCAGGTTCATGACCGGCTAGTCTTATTTAGTCACTGGAGCATGAAGCTTTGGCCTGACTTCCCAGTGATTCACGCCCTACATGGAAATCTCAGACTTCGTGGAATTTCACTTGAATTTACAAATCCCTCAGCAATAGCTTTCCAACAGTACAATTCGACCAACAGGCCTGAACAGCATCCTTGTGCCTTAACCAATACATGTTCTGACTCCTTCCTTGCTTTCTCTCAAAACAAGTTTTATCCTCCTGGCTCTTATCGCACAGTGTTGTAGATTTCCATCTTAAATCACTGCAGAGTAGTTCAGCTAACAAGATGACATGCCAAAAGATGATGTATTTTAAGAGTGCTTCCAGGAAACTTTGCTGGCCTCTCCCACACTGGGGAAGAAGGTGGAAAAGATGGGAGTCTTTTGGCTTTTTGTAATTCATTCACCTGGCACCACTCATTCCAAAGGGAAATACTGGGGTGTGATGGAAAGAATATGAGACTGGAAGTTAGGAAACCTGAGTTTTATAGTCCCCTTTCTAAGTAGCTGCATAGCTCAGATTAAGCTATTTCCTTATTTGTAAAATTAGATTATAGGAATAGAATAGTCATTACCAAATGTTCTTTCTACCATGAATGACCCTTTAAGAATCTAAAGTAAGGACCTCCCTGGTGGGCTAATGGTTAAGACTCTGCACTTCCACTGTAGGGGGTACAGGTTAGATCCCTGGTCAGGGAACTAGGATCCCGAATCCCATGCAACCAAAAAGAGAATAAATAAATGAAAAAGTATTTTTTAAAAAGAGAATCTAAAGTAAGCTGTGAATTCTCACCTTTAGAATAATATACTCTTGTACAAGACTATGAAATCATATGTTTTCCGGGAGTTCACAGACTCCCTAAAGCCTATCTCTGGATTCCCAGGGTCAAGATCACTGAGACCCACCACAAACTTCTAAAAAATAACACAGAATACAACAGAAATGTATATAGAATCACAAAACCTTAAGCAAAGTTGAATCAGTTCCAGAACTAAAAGCATCTTCTTCTCCTCAGAGACTGAGAGGAACAAGTGGTTTCTTAGGGTAAAATAAATGAAAATGCAAATTAAGGGCTGCCCTTGACTGAGGTCTGGCTAAGCCCTTTACCTACATTCACAGAGGAGTGCCTGAGGGAGGGTACCCATTCCAGAGCCAGGCTGCCTCTTTCAAATCTCGGCTCCATCATTTATTAATTGACTTAGGCTTTGTGCCTGTTTCTTCTTCTGTTATTGAAAAGGGGAGAAGGGAAGGGGAAAAAAAAAAAAACTAGGGCAAAATAAAAATAATACATAATATCTCAAGGACTGTTAATATACATATGGTACTTGAAATCAAGCCTGGCAGACACTAAGCCCTAAATAACAATTCCACATTATAGAAATCTGGGACACATTTGCTGGGTGGTTAAGATCTTGAGCTGAAGAGTTTAGGGAAGCCATAGATATCTTGATAACTCATTTTCCCTCAGATGTAAACAGAATCGGCTTCAGGTTTGTTATAAGGATTAATGAGCCTGCCACGTTAAAAACTCTTTTCACAATGCCTAGCGCATAATCAGTGCTCAGTAAATGTCAGCTATTGTTATGAACAATTCTGGGAGGCAAGGATTACCAGTACCTTTTTTTAGTTCTAAAGAAAGGATAAATCAGAAAGTTAAGTGTTCTGCTGACAGTATCTCAGTTAGGAAATGATTATCCCCAGATTTCAATTCCAATGAATCTGAAACCAGAAGTTGTAACCACTATCACACACAACCCCTTAATTTGAACAGGGCTTAGAGAACAGAAAAGCTGATTCATACCTACTAATTTTAAGAGAGAGAGAGAAAAAAAAAAAAAAACTGTTGGTGATAAGAGTCTTCTATCCAAAATGCAGGGTATTTATTCTCCAAGGAGGTCAGTCATGACTGGCCAAAAGCCCTCATTTGCTACTCTTAGAAATGGAAGACTGGAAAGACTGGACCCTGGCCTCATCAATTTCAAACCCCCCGCAAGTGGTTGCTAAACCTCAGCCCTCACATCAAAAGAGGAAAAAGAAGCCATTTCCCATAATAGCTGAACAAACAAACTGAGCTCTCTAAAATGCAAGTAGAGACCCTAAGGCTGAGAAAAGTATTATTAAGAATGCTCCAAAATCACACAGAAATGCCACAGTAGAACACAACATTAGTCTTTAAACAACAAACTTTTATGCGGACAGGAATGAAGGTGTTTATGTCTGTTTCCAGTACCAAGCTCCAGGAGGCCTTCCCCTAAGTAAAATAAGAGGAAGTTCCTACCACAGTCCACTGTCGCAGGAGAAGCAGACTGTCAGTCAGTCAAGAGACCCCTGGTGAAGAGCAGTGTCACCTGAGAGTCACACCCCACTCCTCCAACACCAGTTTCCTCCCTAGTGAAACAGTCACCTCGGAAATGAGAATGAAATAGACCAGCAGGAGAAACAGGGTGGTCCACTGAAATACAGGTCAGTACTAATCACCTTACTTCACATCTTCTATATATCTGCTTCTGGGTGTATTGTATTTTTTGTCTTTTTTCAAAAGAGTCCCATTAGTGAATCTTAAATCTACCATGCCATTAGAAAAAGGGGGGTGCAGTGCATCACTGATCATTGGAAGGAATGGTAGAAACAGCAGAAGCATCTCATTCAACTGCATCCTTGGAGCTTGGTCCACCGGATGGAGTAGCCAGTTCCCCGCTGTGGCTGCACTCATCCCTGCCACCCAGCCCATTCCCAGGGGCGAAGAGGGACTTTATGCATTCCCAGCCTACCCCCACCCCCACGCCCCTAGAGGCGTGGAGAAGGCTGCGGACGGAGGGAGTCACAAGTCCACCACAATCTAGGCCTGTTTCCGCTCTCACTAGCTGGATGACTCTGCTCCCTGGGGCCTTAGTTTCCCAGCCTTAAAATGAGAGGTTTGAAGGAGATCACATGAGAGCCTCCTGCCTGCTCTAAATTTCTAAACCCATTACTCTGATACACAAACGTGTCCTGCAAAAATAGAAGCCCTTACTGGCAAGCAGGACTTGTGGTTCTACGTCCCCCTGACCCTTCCCCTCAATTCTCCGCGGACCATCTTACCGAAGTATGATACATCAGAACTGAAAAACAGGCTGTTGCTTTCCCGTGGCACCAGACCTAGTAATCAGTCAACGCGGATTTTCTCTCGGGCCTTTTCTCTCAATCCCACAATCCCACGAAAACCCCCTGCCTACCCCTCCCAATTTCTAAACTCAAAGCTACCCTTTCGTGAATTAAAAATACCCACCCCAACCCGGCCTGCTGTAAGGTGTCAGCACATTTCCCGAGCCCCGCCCCCCCCCACCCCGCCTCCGCGGCGTCAGGATTCCACCTCTGCCCTACCTTCTCCCCCGGGTGTCTTTTTAGCCGGATCGATTCGATCCGTGCCCTCCCCTGGCAAACCAGCCGACCGATTCCTCTTCCCCCGCAGGAAAGGAGGCAACGCCCGGCTCCAACCCCAGGAGACCCAAGCATCTTCCCAGCCCGCAGGGAGAGGCACCTGGGCGCAGGGGAAAGGGCCCCAAGCCTCCGCGAAGGAAACGAAAGGGCGACCGGCTCGTCCCTGGTCGCGGTCCCCACCCGGCGGCGCAGGGGAGGCCTTCCCGGCAGATCGCCTGTCACTTACGGGCGGCACCTCCAGGCAGAGCCGGGCAGAGCCGGGCAAGCGGGCCAGCGGGTGGCGGAGTTTGCTGACTCAAAGGCGCGGCGGCGGCGGCGGCGAGCGCCTAGGAGCGCACACGAGCGCAGCCCCGCGCTCCCCGTGCACGTAGCGGCCCGCGCCCGCGCTCCGCGCCCGCTCTCGTGGCCACCGCACGGCCCAACCCAGGTACGGCCCCGCGGCGCCTGCCCCGCCCCTGCCGCGGACCTGGAAGCTGCCCGCGGTCCCCCGGCCCGGGAGAGCTGTGCGGCCGCTGTGGGGCGCAACTTGAAAGCCGCCAGGAGCCTGCTAACCCCGCCCCGCCCCCTTGGCTACTTACGGAGAGGATGGTTGAATGGGGAGAGTGATGGATAGATAACGGCACAACGTCAATGGTAGAACCTAGGTGGTGGGCATATGGGTGTTTACTGAAAAATTCTTTCAACTTTTCTGTATGTTTGAACTTTTTCACAAGACATCCTGGGGGGAAAGAAATGAGGTCTGTCAAGGTGGCTGAATCAGGAAACCGTTTTCCAAGTGGCATCTTGGGTTGCATCTTGACCCACTTGTTCGCGTGAAAAGCTGCAATAATCACTTAAACCGCTAATGGGTGACTACATGACAGAATAATAAAGGCAATGTTTTTAAAAAATCCACTGAGTAAATGTTAAAGATTTTACTGGTTTTATTCAATGATGCGTGATTAGTCAGCATCCAATTTAGCAGATAGGAAGAAGAGCTAAGGAGTTGGACAAAATAAAAGGCTCTTATAGACATAAGATGGGGAGACAAGGAAGTTATCCTAGCAAAAATCGGATTGGTCATGGCAAGATCACTTTTCTCTAGGAGAAGACGGGTCTATCAGGGAGACAGTCACACTGCTGACCAGGTTGATACTAACTTCCCATTTTGTGATGTCTCAGCAGATGGCCATAATGGTAAAGAACCCACCTGCCAATCCAGAAGACATAAGAGAGCAGGTTAGATCCCTGGGCTGGAAAGGTCCCCTGGAGGAGGGCATGGCAACCCATACCAGTATTCTTGGCTGGAGAATCCCATGAGCAGAGGAGCCTGGCGGGCTACAGTTCATGAGGTCCCAAAGAGTCAGACGTGACTGAAGCAACTTAGGACACAGTGTAAGTGGTCACCATAAGTGACTCCTTTCTGGGCCTATTCTCTCTCTTTTAACAGGAGTCTAACATTTCATAATGTAAACACGAATTTTCCCACTAGACCCAGCCAGCCCTGTTGATCATTCAGGCCATTCCAGGCTTACCTGAAAATATCCAAGTCTATATTCCACACTCAAATTGGCTTAATTTAAGAAAACTTCTAAATCTATAATGTTGTGTCTTAACATCTTGGATCCTAATGATTCATTGCTGAATCTTGGATCACTTGTATTTAATTTCCTAAAATTGCAACCCAGTTATAACATACAAGTAAATGTAAATATGATCACTTCTGAAAATCAAGTTAAATTGTCTTTTTCAAATTCTTTTACCTATCCTGCACAAGGAAAAGCATTGACTAGAAAACAAAATGCAGTATGTGTCTAAGATCCTAAGAGATTCTGCAAAATTAAAATCTTTCTAAGTTTATTATCAACAAGAGCATGATTTTACAATGTGGGCAGAGCATTAAAAAATAAAATATAAAACCTTTGGAGAGTCTATAGGAATCATTTAATTATCTGACTTCCACAGAAAGGAAGAATATGAAAAAAATTCAGAATAGAATAAAGCAATAATGGATTTTAATCCACTCTATCAGTGTAGATACTAGGTGGTGTTTCTAGTTTAAGAATTGTAATGTACAACCTGAATCCAGTGGACTGAGCTAAGTGACCACCATATTTTTAGACTGTGATTTTTTGTTATACTATCAGGTAAAAAACTGGACTCTCTGGTTCTTAAGAAATCCTAGGATGCTAATAAAATCACCATAAAATTGCTACTAAGAAGAAATCCTCTTGCTAGTCCCAATCCTACCTCAACTCTGGCTTCTAAGGTCAAGTTAACTGATTCAAACACCAACTTTATCACCCCTCACTATGTGATCCTGGGACAATGAAACTTTCTGGGCCTTGTTTTACCATCTGAAAAAAAAAAGAGAGATGACAGTAATAGCACCAGCCTCATAGGGTTTTTGTGGGGGTTAAGTGAAATATTTCAGGTAAAGCTCCTGAACTGTGCTAGAACATAGTCAGTGCTCAATAAATTTTTATTATTATAGCTATTATTACAACATGATCCTCTTCTCTAATTTCTTTCATCTCCAAATGCCCTTCAGTTCAGGTCAATCGCTCAGTCGTGTCCAACTTTTTGCCACCCCATGAATCACAGCACGCCAGGCCTACCTGTCCATGACCAACTCCCGGAGTTCACTCAAACTCATGTCCATCGAGTCGGTGATACCATCCAGCCATCTCATCCTCTGTCATCCCCTTCTCCTCCTGCCCCCAGTATCTCCCAGCATCAGGGTCTTTTCCAATGAGTCAACTCTTCGCATGAGGTGGCCAAAGGATTGGAGTTTCAGCTTCAGCATCAATCCTTCCAATGAACACCCAGGATTGATCTCCTTTAGGATGGACTGGTTGGATCACCTTGCAGTCCAAGGGGCTCTCAAGAGTCTTCTCCAGCACCACAGTTCAAAAGCATCAATTCTTCGGCGATCAGCTTTCCTCACAGTCCAACTCTCACATCCATATATGACCATGGGAAAAACCATAGCCTTGACTAGACAGACTTTGGTTGGCAAAGTAATGTCTCTGCTTTTTAATATGCTATCCAGGTTGGTCAAACTTTCCTTCCAAGGAGTAAGCGTCTTCTAATTGCATGGCTGCAATCAGCATCTGCTGTGACTTTGGAGCCCCAAAAAATAAAGTCTGACACTGTTTCCGCTGTTTCCTCATCTATTTCCCATGAAGTGATGGGACCAGATGTCATGATCTTAGTTATCTGAATGTTGAGGTTTAAGCCAGCTTTTCCACTCTCCTCTTTCACTTTCATCAAGAGGCTTTTTAGTTCCTCTTCACTTTCTGCCATAAGGGTGGTGTCATTTGCATATCTGAGGTTATTGATATTTCTCCCAGCAATCTTGATTCCAGCCTGTGCTTCTTCCAGCCCCACGTTTCTCATTAAGGAAAGCCAACTGTGTCCCCTACCTCTAACTCAAGAATCAGTAAGAACACAGAGTCCATCTGTCTCCTGGGAAAATTGCAAAATGAATAGACAGTAAAAATAAAATTTGCCTGGACTTGATCTTCAGCAGTTATGGTTAATTGATACAATACAGTTATTCTATACTATCCAAAATTTACATGAATGGTCCTGCCTTCTTGAGAAATACTGTCATGGTACATATTCATTCTCTAAAAAAGATGGTCTTATCATTTATCAAACAACTAATAATAAGACACAAGCAAAAAAATTTAAACAAATAATTTGGATTTTGATTTCTCATTTTACATCATCTTTTTTCAATAATATGAAGACATACTGATTAACGTGAATAAAAATAATTTCTCTTGACTATTGTTGATTGAAAATTTATTAGTCACTCTAAGAAAGAAATGGAAAATATTATTAGTGCCAAATTGCAGATTATAACCTGGGAACAGCCTCTCAGGAAACTCAGAGAACAGTTCCACCCATTAGAGGTCAAAGCATAGTTATACAGGTTTTTGAGACAGAGGGCTGTACCTTAAATGACCTATTAATAGTTTGCACAATCTGGATCTGCAAGTACCAAGTAGTGGGTCATCATGGCGCCTTACAAGATTAAGAAGGAATGTTATCTTTAAGGAATTGTCTTCTTGGTGCTAGGAGAATGTTGTTCTTTATGACTGAGTAGGCATTTTTGCTGCTAGGGAGGTCTGGTCAATGTGTAACTCAGATACACAACGCACAGTAGAGTCTGAAAAGAAGGTCAAAGGCCAGAGACAATTTTTTATGTTTAAATTTTCCTTAACTTGCCTAAGAATATGAGCTTTTATTTCATCATGATTAATCTAATGTGTTTTTTCAAAACACCTCTCTTATGCATCTGTCCCCCAAAAAAAGACTAGAAAAAAGTTTTGAGACTGTTTACTTACTTATACTGTTCATACTGTTCATGGGGTTCTCAAGGCAAGTATACTGAAATGGTTTGCCATTCCCTTCTGCAATGGACCACATTCTGTCCGACCTCTCCACCACGACCTGCCCGTCTTGGGTGTCCCCACACAGCATGGCTTAGTTTCATTGAGTTAGACAAGGCTGTGGTCCGTGTGATCAGATCGACTAGTTTTCTGTGATTATGACTTCAGTGTGTCTGCCCTCTGATGCCCTCTCGCAATACCTACTGTCTTTTGGGTTTCTCTTACCTTGGGTAAAGAGGTTTCAGTTCAGTTCAGTTCATTTCAGTTGCTCAGTCATGACCAACTCTTTGCCACCCCATGAATCACAGCACACCAGGCCTCCCTGTCCATCACCAATTCCTGGAGTTGACTCAAACTCATGTTCATCGAGGCAGTGATGCCACCCACCATCTCATTCTCTGTCGACCCCTTCTCCTCCCGCCTCCAATCCCTCCCAGCATCAGAGTCTTTTCCAGTGAGTCAACTCTTCACATGAGGTGGCCAAAGTATTGGAGTTTCAGCTTTAGCATCAGTCCTTCCAATGAACACCCAGGACTGATCTCCTTTAGAATGGACGGGTTGGATCTCCTTGCAGTCCAAGGGACTCTCAAGAGTCTTCTCCAGCCCCACAGTTCCAAAGCATCAATTCTTCGGCAATCAGCTTTCTTCACAGTCCAACTCTCACATCCATACATGACCACTGGAAATACCATAGCCTTGACTAGACGGATCTTGTTGGCAAAATAATGTCTCTGCTTTTTAATATACTATCTAGGTTGGTCATAACTTTCCTTCCAAGGAGTAAGCGTCTTGGAATGTGAAGTCAAGTGGGCGTTAGAGAGCATCACCATGAACAAAGCTAGTGGAGGTGATGGAATTCCAATTGAGCTATTTCAAATCCTGAAAGATGATGCTGTGAAAGTGCTGCACTCAATATGCCAGCAAATTTGGAAAACTCAGCAGTAGCCACAGGACTGGAAAAGGTCAGTCTTCATTCCAATCCCAAAGAAAGGCAATGCCAAAGAATGCTCAAACTACCACACAATTGCACTCATCTCACACGCTAGTAAAATCATGCTCAAAATTCTCCAAGCCAGTCTTCACCAATATGTGAACCGTGAACTTCCAGATGTTCAAGCAGGTTTTAGAAAAGGCAGAGGCACCAGAGATCAAATTGCCAACATCCGCTGGATCATGGAAAAAGCAAGAGAGTTCCAGAAAAACATCTATTTCTGCTTCATCAACTATGCCAAAGCCTTTGACTGTGTGGATCACAATAAACTGTGGAAAATTCTGAAAGAGATGGGAATACTTCTCCATCTACTCACTCCTCCATCTTCCTTATGTGTTTATTGACTAATGTTCTCTCAGCTAACACCCAAACCTACTAACTTTGGCATTACCTTTGAC
Organism: Moschus berezovskii; assembly: GCF_049115385.1. Lineage (NCBI taxonomy): Eukaryota > Metazoa > Chordata > Mammalia > Artiodactyla > Moschidae > Moschus > Moschus berezovskii. Next base: position 78,805,715 of record NC_142462.1, read on the forward strand.
CAACTCCCATCCCCTGATTCACTCAGGTCCAAGTCCTGTACATTTCTTCTCAGTTAGATCTTGGTGCTACCTTCTGCTTTCCATTCTTGTGTCTAAACCCTCAGCTCAAAATTCTACAATAGCCTCTTTATGAAACTAAGCAGGACACTGTGGGACTCTTTCCTGTAGCCCCTGTTTTTCTTGTTTGCAGGGACTAGACTCCAGCCTCCAAGACCTTCCCTGAGTTCCAAAGGGTAGATTGGAACAGTTGCTAATCAGGGAAGAGAGGATATGCAGAGACGCAAAAAGAGATGACCTGAGGCCAGATTGAAGGAGGGCTGGCCCTGCAAACACCATGATCCTTATTTGCAATTCCACCCTTGAACCATTGCTATAAAACTTCTCACCAAATCCTCCCACTTTGGGACACATGGGTTTTTGAGGCACAGATCCTTTGTGTTCCCATTTGCCTGGCAAATCAATAAAGCTATTCTTTTCTACTTCATCCAAAACTCTCTCTTGAGATTCGATTTGGCACTGGTACAGAGGCTGAGTTTTTGGCATCATTTACAGTGGTCTGATTAAGTAGTTTTCAAATATTTTTAGTAACAGGATATTTTCTTCACAAGAAGCTCATTTATAAACTAGTGAGACCAGTATTTCATTACTATACATTTATTAGAAGAATTCGATTTTGTAACATTAGTTTATCATAAAGAAATCAATGACTCCCATAAGTTACTTTGCTGAATACCAAAATCAAGTTTGTGAATGACTCTTGGAGTCTCCTATCAGGGTCAACATCCAATTTATTTCTCTATTCTATTACTCAATATTAAGAAAATTCTACTCTATGCTGAGAAGTATTTGTAAATAATAAGAGCTTGGAAAGGAGTCTTGAGAGTCCCTTGGACTGCCAGGAGATCAAACCAGTCAATCCTGAAGGAAATCAACCCTGAATATTCATTGGAAAGACTGATGCTGCATCTGAGACTCCAATACTTTGGCCACCTGATGCAAAGAGCTGACTCATTGGAAAAGACCCTGATGCTGGGAAAGATCAAAGGCAGGAGGACAAGGGAACAACAGAGGACAAGATAGTTGGTTGGCATCACCAACTCAATGGGTATGAGTTTGAGCAAGCTCCAGGAGATGGTGATTGACAAGGAAGCCTGGTGTGCTGCAATCCATGGGGTCGCAAAGAGTCAGACACCTGAGCGGCTGAACAACAATGAGTGGTTGCCCTATGGTTATAATTTACACCAGAATGACTGGTCCTGCTACTCATTTATCACTTACAAGTGAGCTGTCTCACCACCAGACTTCCTCTTGCGGGAAATGCAAAGTCTTGGTGGAACTATCAATCAAGGGTGGTAGGGGAAGCAGGATCTGAGACCCAAGTGAGCCAGTCAGACTCTTCTGGAAATTTGAATTATGAGGGAAATAGCATCAGATCAGGAAATTAATTCAAGCTTCCAGTGCTGGGAGCCTGGGTTCAATCCCTAGGGTGGGAACAAGATCCCACTTGCCATAACTGAGAATCCGCATGCCACAATTAAAGATCCCACAGCTAAGACCCAATGCAGCCAAATAAATAAATAAAAGCATTGGTTTTAATGGCAGGTTTTACTTCATTATTATTACAAACTGAAAATAACAAATCTGTTGGTTAAAACTGACCAGAAACAAAGTGTAGCATTACTGAGCATATCCTGACCATAAATCCAGGCCCAAGTTGTCTAACTTCTAGGCCTTTTGAAATGCAAATTGAAGTATGGTATAATTACCACCAACCTCAACCAAAGAGCCAGTGGAGAAGCCCATCGTCTTGGATGAAGCAGTTAGAGGTTCCTGCTCTGCATTTACGGTAGCCTTTATTTTACATCTATGGCACTACTTCTGGATCATCGGTGCATTACAGCCAGTAGCCGTGTCGAGATAGTAGAGTGCAGTGGTTAGGACTCCAGAGTCAAAGGTTCAGTTCTAATTTCCAAAACTTTTACTTGGTAGCCAACTGACCTCAGGCAAATCATTTCATCTCTCCCAACCTCAATTTTCCTATCTGTGAAATAGGATCCACCCTACAAGGTTAGAATTAGGAGATAAAGTATATAAATAACAGCCCAGTTTTGCAACAGAATAAAAAAACTTCATAAATATTACTTAGTGTGCAGTAAAATTCATATTTTATGGCAAGACAAAAAAAAAGTTAAACATAAAAAATTATCTCTGCCCTTTGGCTTCCTCTCTCTCCCCTTTTGTGCACTGTGTGTTTGCATTATACATAGACCAATCGGCCCCATTTTTGGACATTCTCCTACATCAACAAGACAAATCCTTAAAAGATATTCCTTCCAGATCTTATTAGGGGCTTAGATCAAGATGTGTAAACCATCGATAATATGCATCGTTTAATGTACAGCCCTTTGTCTCAAAATATTTGTATAACTGTGCCCTGACATATATATATATGCTGTTGTGGTACACAGGCTTCTCTAGCTGCAGAGCATGGTCTCAGTGGCCCCGCAGCATGTGGCATCTTAGTTTCCAGACCAGGTATTAAATCCACATCCCTTGCACTGGAAAGCAGATTCTTTACCACTGGACCACCAAGAAAGTCCCATGTGCCCTGACTTACGGGAATAGTTCCCAGAGCTTTCTGAGATGTTCTTCCAGGGTTCTAGTCCTCAGATTTGGCTTGAATAAAAATTTCCCACTTCCTTCTTAGATCAACTGTTTAATTTTAAATATAGATATAGGTATTGATATATGGTCTAGAAGGGCAGCCTCAAACTTTGAACAGATGCTACCCCTGCAGAGAAGAATAACCCAACACTGCTGCTGGTCCATGTAACCCCTTTGTGAGAATTTTTTTTTTAAGCTTCTTTTCTTCCAGACAATTTACTGCCATCTGCTGGAAAACTATCATTTTAAAATGTTAAAACTGACTACCCTGTGACTAGAGATCCCTAGGGTTGTTCAGGACACAACCTGCACAACGGTGCTCCATGACCCTAGAGGCCATGCCCTTTATGGGTAATGATTGAACTTCTTATAATGATACTGAGATCCAGATACATTCTGAGGCTTATACAACACAAGTTAAGTTGGCCACATGAATAAACATTAGTTTTCAATGTGCTAAAATTTAGCACATAACACATTTCAGTGTACAAAGGTGGCTGGGTGCCAAAGCAATGAGATTTATGGGTTGTCATTGCCAGCATCAGAGACTCAAAGCTTACAAGTGCTGGGAGGGCTTAAGTAGTAGCAAGCTTGGGTATCAGATAAGACACATTTATTACCTCTCAAATCCTTCCTTTTAGATGGCAGGAATGCAATAAATTCTTGTGTAACAAAGTATTATTTTTCAATAGTTCCAGGCATCCATTTTCTTGATTTTCTTTATGTTTCCAATATCATTTTGAAGCACCAGGAATTGGTAAGCTATTTGCAGCCATTTGCTCATAGCAGCTTAAAATATTTTTGCAATATGAATTTCAGTTAAGTAATAATTTAAATTATTAAGTTACATTTCTATTTATGTGGATTTAGACTCACACGGGCGAAATGTGATGCTAATTAGCAGTGAATGTTAGAACTGTGAAGAATGTAGCTTGTATGAAAGTATTAAATAATGTTCCATTCAGTTCAGTTCAGTCGCTCAGTCATGTCCAACTCTTTGTGACCCCATGGACTGCAGCACGCCAGGCCTCCCTATCCATTGCCAACTCCCAGAGTTTACTCAAATTCATGTCTATCGAGTCGATGATGCCATCCAACCATCTCATCCTCTGTCATCCCCTTCTGCTCCCACCTTCAATCTTTCCCAGCATTAGGGTCCATTAATTCATCCCAAAATATCAATTTTAGAATTGCCAGTTTATTGAAATAAATTAACAAATTTTATGTTTACTGAACAGTTTTTTTTTACTTTAATAAGTGATATTGAATGTTTTAGAAGAATTAGCTTTCAAAAAACACCAGAAACATTCAATAAAAATATGTTCAAAATTTGTTCATTTTGACTAAAGCTACACATTACTTTTAATTCTTTGATCATTATTGTCAATAGAAGAAAAATTACGTAAAAAGATTCATTATGATAATAAAATTAGTGATTTAGTTAAAGTAAAGTTTTAAAATATCTTTATGAACAAAGTGAAGTGAAGTGAAAGTCAGTCAGTCATGTACAACTCTTTGCGACCTCATGGACTCGTCAGTCCATGGAATTCTCTAGGCCAGAATACTGGAGTGGGTAGCCTTTCCCTTCTCTAGGGGATCTTCCCAATCCAGGGATAGAACCCAGGTCTCCCGCGTTGCAGCCGGATTCTTTACCAGTTGAGCCACAAGGCAGGGAGGAATCTTTATGAACAAAATACAATAATTTATGAATTATGAATGTATTACTTTATTGCTCATACAAACATCACAAACCCAACAGAATATCCAGATATGCTCAATAATTGAATTTAGTCATCTTTGGTATTTCACTAAACGTCAATCACATAAAAACATGACTATGAATATATTTTTCAATTTTGACATTAGGAAGTTTGATCTGTCAAAGTAGAAGAATAGATTATATTTCATTTAACAGTTTGTCAGGTTGATTTATAACTGGTAAATATTTAGACACATGATATGCCTGTCTTCATTTTACTCTTGGCCAAGGACCTATAAACACATTTATGGAGATAAAAATGAATAAAATAAAATTAATATCACACTACATAGAAGTATCATTTCAAGATGCATCATAGACCTAAATGTAAAAGGTAAAATTATTAAGCTTCTAGTGAATATTTAGAATGCTATTTGTTGAGTTTAAGGCATTAAAAGCATTAATCATCAAGAAAAACTTGATAAGTTAGGCCACTTTAAAATTAAGAAGTTCTGACACAAATCAAAGTGGAAGCACAAAGAGTTCAGGCAACTTGGCTAAGATCACACAGCTCAGAAGTGGAGGAACAGAGAGGTCAGGAAACTTGCCTAAGATCACACAGCATGGAAGTCAAAGCACAGAGATGTCAGGCAACATCAGTATGATCACACCGTGCAGAAGTGGAAGCCTAGAGAGAGTAGGCAACATGCCTAAGATTGCATAGCTCAAGTGGAAGAACCAGTCAATCAGGATTCTTGCCTCAGATCACACAGCTCATATATGGAAGCACAGAGATGTTCAGAAACTTGCCTAGGGTCACACAGCTCATGAGGAAGCACAGAAACGTCTATCAACTTACCTAATTTCATATAGCATAGATGTGGAAGCATGGAGAGGAAAGTCAACTTGACTAAGATCACAGAACTCAGAAGTGTTAGCTAGAGAGGTCAGGCAACTTGCCTAACATCACAGAGTTTAAGTGGAAGCACAGTCAGATTAGGCCACATGCCTAAGTTCACTCGGGTCAAGGGGAAGTCTACAGAAGTCACACAGTTTGCCTATGATCACGTAGTTCAGAAGTGGAAGCACAGAGAAGTCAGGCAACTTCCCTAAGAACACACAGCACAGAAGTGGAAGCAAAGAGAGGTCAGACAATGTCCCTATGATCACACAGCTCAGAAACAGAAGCTCTGAGAGGTCAAGCAACTTGTGTAAAATCACATAACTCAGATATGGAAACAGAGAAAAGTTACACAACGTTCCTACAATCACACAGCTCAAAAGTAGAAGCACAAAGAGGTCAGGCAACTTGCTTAATATCACACAGCTCAAGTGGAAGTATAGAGAGGGCAGGCAACTTGCCTATTAAAAAAATAATAATAATAAAATTAAGAAGTTCTGTTCATCAAAGGATACCATTAAGAGAGTAAAAAAAAATTAACCAGAGTTGGAGAAGATGCTTGCAATATATGAAATCTGACACCGGACTTATATTCAGAGCTTATAAACAACTCCTAAAAATCAATTTTTGAATAGTCAGGAAACCCAAAAGAAAAATGGGCAAAATCTTGAACTTCCTAAATGATGATATTCAAATGAATGATATAACAAAGTATATCAAACATATAACAAAGTATTCAGCCTTATTTGTTATCAGAGAAATACATATTAAAAATGTCAACTAGAATACGACTAACAATACTAAATTCTGCCAATGATGTGGAGCAACTAGAACTCTCATAATCCACTTGGGAAAATCCTTCGATGTCATCTATGTGGTGGCTCAGAGGTTAAAGCGTCTGCCTCCAATGCGGGAGACCTGGGTTTGATCCCTGGGTCGGGAAGATCCCCTGGAGAAGGAAATGGTAACCCACTCCAGTATTCTTGCCTGGAGAATCCCATGGACAGAGAAGCCTGGTAGGCTACAGTCCACGGGGTCACAAAGAGTTGGACACGACTGAGCGACTGAACAGAACGGAAGGTAAGTTGAACATACACATATGATGTGGCCTAGTAAGGGCATTCCTGGATAGATGCCCAACATAAATGTACATACATGTTTCTGAATATGTGTAAGGATATACAGGAAGGTTCTTAGCAACACTATTCATAATATCCCAACTGTCAATAACCCAAATGACCATGAGCATCAGGAGAGAAAAATAAATTGTGATGTATTTGAAACGGAACAGGACCCCACGGTCCTTCCCACCAAGTCCTCCACCTGCCTTGTGCTGTGGAAAAAGTTAGCCAAAAAACAAGTTTAATCAGAGAAGTGAGAAAACGCAGAAACAAAGAAAAATAGTCCAACAAGACTAAGTAATAACAGTTTAGTCACTAAGTATAGTAAAAAGTCTTTAGTTCCTCTGCAAGGGCCATAGAAAATAATCTAAGCCATACCCTGAGAGCTGTCTGGTGGATGCTGAAACCTCCCACCAGGTGGAAGAAGTTAACTACATAATGACCAGACTGTAGCCATGACATAAGCTGCCAGAATTCTGGGAACTAGCCTCAAGAAAATGGGAAAAAACCAACCCTAGAACTGAAGATTAACTGTACTTAAAACAATCAAGATGACATGACCAGTTTCAAGAAGACTGTCAGAGCTGGCTGTGCTGTTTCCACATGTAGCCACCTTCTTCCATTTATAAAAGCTCTTGTCCAGTGGTTGCCAGTGGTGGAGTGGGGATCGGGGGGAGTAGGCCTTTGGATAGGAGTCTACCCTTCCTCACCCTACACCCTTGGTTCCCAGAATCCAAAATAAAGCAAAGTTTCCTTTCCACCAATCTTGCCTTTTATCTGCTTTTGAGCAGCGAGCAGCCAAACCCCACTTTCAGTTACATACTCATACAACACAGAGAGTGAATGTACCTACTGCCATGCACAACAATGTGAATGACTCTTATCCCATATTGTTCCATGAAAGAAGCCAAACTCCAACACGAAACAGGCAAAAGTCATCTGCAGCATTATTAATCATGGCAGTGGGAGGTTGTGACTGGAAAGGGAGTGAGGTAATATTCTATTTCTTGACCTGGCTGGTGTCTACACAGGTGCATATGGAGAATGGAAGCACAGAGAGAAAGATCTGATCAGATTCCCCTTACACATCTCACAGCTCAGCCTTTGCCAGCCAAGAGACCACTGTATCTAATTTCCCTCCTGTAAGCTCTTTATGTACTTGGTGCTCAGTCATGTCCAACTCTGTGAGACCCATGAACTGTAGCCTGCTAGGCTCCTTTGTCCATGGGATTCTCCAGGCAAGAATACTGGAGCCATGCCCTTCTCCATGGGATCATTCAGACCCAGGGATCAAAACTGCATCTCTTACATCTCCTGCCTTGGCAGGAAGATTCTTTACAGTTTGAGCCATCAGAGGAGACAATGTAAACTCTTTCAGTTCAGTTCAGTTCATTTCAGTCGCTCAGTCGTGTCCGACTCTTTGCGACCCCATGAATCACAGCACACCAGGCCTACCTGTCCATCACCAACTCCCGGAGTTCACTCAAACTCACCTCCATCGAGTTGGTGATGCCATCCAGCCATTTCATTCTCAGTCGTCCCCTTCTCCTCCCACCCCCAATCTCTCCTAGCATCAGAATCTTTTCCAGTGAGTCAACTCGTTGCATGAGGTGGCCAAAGTATTGGAGTTTCAGCTTTAGCATCAGTCCTTCCAATGAACACCCAGGATTGATCTCCTTTAGAATTGACTGGTTGGCTCTCCTCGCAGTCCCAGAGACTCTCAAGAGTCTTCTCCAGCACCACAGTTCAAAGGCATCAATTCTTTGGCGATCAGCTTTCTTCACAGTCCAACTCTCACATCCATACATGACCACGGGAAAAACCATAGCCTTGACTAGACGGACCTTGGTTGGCAAAGTAATATCTCTGCTTTTTAATATGCTATCTAGGTTGGTCATAACTTTCCTTCCAAGGAGTAAGCGTCTTTTAATTTCATGGCTGCAATCAGCATCTGCAGTGATTTTGGAGCCCAAAAAAATAAAGCCTGACACTGTTTCCACTGTTTCCCCATCTATTTCCCATGAAGGTATGGGACCAGATGTCATGATCTTAGTTTTCTGAATGTTGAGCTTTAAGCCAACCTTTTCACTCTCCTCTTTCACTTTCATCAAGAGGCTTTTCAGTTCCTCTTCACTTTCTGCCATAAGGGCAGTGTCATCTGCATATCTGATGTTATTGATATTTCTCCCGGCAATCTTGTTTCCAGCCTGTGACTCTTCCACCCCGGCATTCCTCATGATGTACTCTGAGTGTAAGTTAAATAAGCAGGGTGACAATGTACAACCTTGACGTATTCCTTTTCCTATTGGGAACCAGTCCATTGTTCCATGTCCAGTTCTAACTGTTGCTTCCTGACCTGCATACAGGTTTCTCAAGAGGCAGGTCAGGTGGTCTGGTATTCCCATCTCTTTCAGAATTTTCCACAGTTTGTTGTGATCCACACAGCTTTGGCATAGTCAATGAAGCAGAAATAGATGTTTTTCTGGAACTCTCTTGCTTTTCCATGATCCAGCAGATGGATGTTGGCAATTTGATCTCTGGTTCCTCTGCCTTTTCTAAAAACAGCTGAAGCCTGGCTTGGAGAATTTTGAGCATGACTTTACTAGTGTGTGAGAAGAGTGCAGTTGTGCAGTAATTTGAGCATTCTTTGGCATTGGCTTTCTTTGGGATTGGAATGAAGACTGACCTTTTCCAGTCCTGTGGCCACTGCTGAGTTTTCCAAATTTACTGGCATATTGAGTGCAGCACTTTCACAGCATCACCCCCTCTAAAGGTTCTTCTCAGAATTTCCTCTTAGTAATGGGAAACTGTTGACTCCTAGCTGAAGTGCTTGGTAATTCTCCAGGACAAGGTCCTCAGGGAGGGTCAGCAGTGCTCCACTGTGTGAGATATCTTCCCCTGACACTCTACAGCACCCTCGAATAACCACTGAAGTCAAGTCCATGGCTTTGCTGGTCCTAACAGTGGTCCTGGCCTCCCCTTCATGAGATTATTTTTTCATTACTTCGGTATTTGGCAGTTTTCACTGCCTTTGAAGATCCTGATAAGCATTATTGGAAAATGTAGATAGAGCTTTAAGAATTTCCCTGCTCAGGGTCTGAATATTAAAGAAATGAAGTGAATAGATATTTTTTTAAAAAAGGAAAGAAAAGAATTTCCTTGCTCAATATTTACATAAACAAGAAGAGCAGCATTAAGAATTTGAGCATTATGACTTCCATGAAGGTCTTCGTTCCACGCAGGTAGAATCTTCCCTGGGTCAACGTCATCTGTTTTCAGCCCTGTGAAGCTTGCTTGAGCCAGTAATGAGTGATTTTATTTGGTTGAATCTTTTTTTTTTTAATGTGGGCCCTTTTAAGAGTCTTTTTTGAATTTGTTACAATATTGCTTCTGTTTTTCATGTTATAGTTTTCTGGCCTTGAGGCATGTGGAATCTCAGCTCCCTGACCAAGAATCAAACCTGCATCCCTTGCAATGGAAGGTGAAGTCCTAACCACTGGACCTCCAGGGAAGTCCCTGTTTGATTGAATCTTATCAAGGTGGAATAAATGAGTTTTGTGAGGAAAATTTTTGCAATCTCAACTAGATGTGACTATCACACTAATTCCTGCACAGTAAAGCATTTTCTTGTTTAACACACATTGTATACAGTTTTGTGCATGCTGCCCTGCCTCCCTGGCCTCCTGATCCAGAGACACAATTGATAACCTACTGTCCATCATGGTGGCATCATTATCGTTGTTGCTGGAGGCAGCAGCAAGAGCAGCTTCCAGGAGATGATCAAAAAGAAAAAAACTACAGGATGAAGTGAGGCTCAGGGATGCAGTGGGGTAGAGCAGAGTGTTCTTTAGTGTTTATGACTCAGCCCCTTTTTAAAAAAGAAAACTAAGAAAACTCAAATTTAATGGTTTATTTTGTCTGCATAAAAGTATGTTATGGCAAAACATCAACATCAGCTTCAACTAGCTGGCAGCAAGATAATTATTAACAAGGTCACATACTGTAATAAACAGTTTGACTCCTGTTTTTTGGCTTATTTTTAATGTTCTTCGACAGCTTTTAAGTCTCACATCTCACTCATGAGTCTGGTGCTCCCCACTTTGCTACCAGCAGGAAGTTCAAACACATACAGAATCCTCATGTTACTTCCAAACATTAGAGTACCCTCACGCCAGTCTCTTTTCCCTGCTCTCTCAGCTATTCAGACCTGCTTAAGAGCCCCCCTATTCTCCCCAGTGAATAATAAACCTATTCATGCTCCCTTTTAAAAATTTGTATTTATTTATTTGGCTACACTGGATCTTCACTGCAACATGTGACATGTGGCATGTGGGATCTAGTTCCTTGACCAGGGATTGAACCCAGGTCCCTTGCATTGGGTGTGCAGAGTCTTAGTTACTGGACCACCAGGGAAGTGCTTTCATGCCTTTCTGATCTGTGTATGGCATCATCAGTTTCCATATCCCAACCAAATTTGGGATTGGGATCCATTCTATTTTTTTCTGAGTGGCCATAACATATTCCCTTAGCAAGTGTCCCTTGTATCATATTCTTAGGTAATTAATTTGTACAGATGTGCTACAGATTCACTAGAGTTTAAAATAACCCCAGGTGAAGGCCCCCCAAATGAACGCCATGTATAAGTGTAAAAAATGGTACATCTGCGTTGATGGCCAAATCATAACACTTTGAACTATCACCTGCTTGAGAGCACAGTCTCAGCTTCCCTTTCCTCAGACCCCTCCTCCCGGTAGCTTTGGAAGCCCCCAAAGCGGTCCTCATGTGCTGATAAATCTGTCCGCATCAGTCACCATCTGGAATCATCATATTCTTCCTCTATTGCTCCAACAATCCCACATTACTGTCCACTGCCAGTAAAGCTACTTCAAGGAATTTCGCCTTGGTTGGTGTGATAGAGCCAAGTTGGGAGAGAAAATTTGTCTTTTTCCTCTTGTATGAGCTTCCTCCCTGACCCGGCCCAGATGTTCTTCCACATTGCTCTCCAGTGCGTCAGACAGCTTGCCCCAAGCCTTTCCACTTGTTTTGTCACACTGCACAGGAGAAGACAGTCAGCCCTTTCCTGAATGCAAGCCAGCTTTGAGGAGCATTCTAGGAACTCAGACAATCTGACAGCTTTAGAATTGTTTCTTGCAAGCCATAGTTTCCTCTGCCAGCCTGGCTGGCACTGGCTCTACTTGACAACCCCCCTAGCATCTCCTGGTCTCTGTCTCCTTGGCAACAGACATGCCTGAAGGAGCACACTTTCCATCTTTTCTCCACAGGACAAAATTAGGGTGCCCACAAGTAGTTCACCAATGAAACAAAAAAAAAAATCAGATAAAAAGAAAATAGAGAAACAAAGAAGCAACTGATCTGAACAATGAGCAAAATAAAAGAATAAAATTAACATGTGGACCTAGAGATTATCATACTAGGTGAAGTAAGTCAGACAGAGAAAGACAAATACCATATGATATCACTTATATGTGGAATCTAAAAAATTATACAAATGAACTTATTTACAAAACAGAAACAGACTCATAGGCAACAAATTTATGGATAACAAAGGGGAAAGAAAGAGTAGGGAGGGATAAATTGGGAGTTTTGGATTAACATATACAGACTACTATACATAAAATAGATAAACAACAAGGATTTACTGTATAGCTATACAGTATATTCAATATACTATATTCAATATCTTGCAACAAACTATAATGGAAAAGAATCTGAAAAAAAAATACATATATATGGGCTTCCCTGGTGTCTCAGTGGTAAAGGATCTGCCTGCCAATGCAGGAGACGCGGGTTTGATCCCTGGGTCAGGAAGATCATCTGGAGAAGGAAATGACAACCCACTCCAATAGTCTTGCCTGGAAAATCACATGGACAGAGGAGCCTGGTGTCTACAGTTCATAGGGTCACAAAGAGTTGGACATGACTGAAGCAACTGAGTATATGTATATGCTTTCCTGGTGGCTCAGATGGTATAAAGAATCCACTAACTAACACAACATTGTAAATTAACTATATTTTAATTTTTAAAAGTTAACAAAAGCAAAAGAAAATATGTAAGGATGGAAAGAAGTAGTGAAAATGGCAGGTTATAAAAGGTATGTAAATTACCCTTTCTTTTTTGTTTTCTTAGAGAAGGCACATAGAGCAGGTACAAAGTGACAACCATAATTTCATTTTCTCAAGATATAACCCATTTCTCTATTTTGTTTATGAAAGTAAATCTGACTGTAAACCCTACTTCATTGGATTAGTGGGAAAGTCAATGAGGCATTACTAAATGCCTGTTAATCCTTCCCCCACAGTCTTATTCCTGCCTCCATGCCAGGCTAAAAAAGGAACCAGAGATTTTACTCAGAGCTAAATATCTGAGAAAGCTTGAGATTTCTAGTCTCCACTGGTTCTCACTGAGATGCCCATTGACCAAACTCTCACAGTCCTTTGTTATTTCTGTGCCATGGCATTTGATGAAGCTGCACACACAAAAAAACAAAAAAACACTGCATATTCTAAACATGTTAAAAAAGACAAGTAATTCAATTAGAGAAAAAAGAAATCATAAATACAAAAGAGGCAGAAGAAAAGCAAGAATAATTTGGTATTAAAAAATTGCCAATAAAAATTCTGGGGAAAATTATAGTCAATGAAATTTAAATCTCAATGCACGAGATAAATTCTAGGCTGGACCCAGGTGAAGAAAGAATTATTAAACTGGAACACATAATTGCAGCATTTTCCCAAGACGTATCAGAGACAGTTGAGAGATGTGGCTAATAGCATGGTGAGAGTCCAAAATACACACAAGTCATGCTCCAAAAAGAGACACTGGATTGAAAGGTTGTAAAGTGATGTTTCAGTTCAGTTCCCGTCAGTCACTCAGTTGTGTCTGACTGTTTGCGACCCCATGGTCCGCAGCACGCCAGGCCTCCCTATACATCACCAGCTCCTGGAGTTTACTCAAACTCATGTCCATTGAGTCGGTGATGCCATCAAACCGTCTCATCCTCTGTCGTCCCCTTCTCCTCCTGCCCTCAATCTTTCCCAGCATCAGGATCTTTTCAAATGAGTCAGCTCTTTGCATCAGGTGGCCAGAGTACTGGAGTTTCAGCTTCAGCATTACTCCTTCCAATGAATATTCAGGACTGATTTCCTTTAGTATGGACTGGTTGGATCTCCTTGCAGTCCAAGGGACTCTCAAGAGTCTTCTCCAACACCACAGTTCAAAAGCATCAATTCTTCGGTGCTCAGCTTTCTTTATAGTCCAACTCTCACATCCATACATGACCACTGGAAAAACCATAGCCTTGGCTAGACGGAGCTTTGTTGACAAAGTTATGTCTCTGCTTTTAATATGCTGTCTAGGTTGGTCATAACTTTCCTTCTAAGGAGTAAGTGTCTTTTAATTTCATGGCTGCAATCACCATCTGCAATGATGTTTAACAACCCAGAATTGTTAAAAGTCATGATTCTTCACATTGAAAGTTCATGCTAAAATCCAGAAAGCAAAATAAAACTAAATCTACACTTAGAGTTGTAAAAGTGATATTCTAGAACATCAGGAATAAAAGAAAGTCTATGAAGCTACCAGAGAGAAAAAGTATATTACGGGAATTATCTACACTGACCATAAGCTTCGGTAAAGAATCCACCTGCAATGCAGGAGACCCTGGTTCAATTCCTGGGTTGGGAAGATCTGCTGGAGAAGGGATAAGTTACCCATTCCAGTATTCTTGGGCTTCCTTTGTGGCTCAGCTGATAAAGAATCCGGTTGCAATGCGGGAGACCTGGGTTCAATCCCTGGGTTGGAAAGATCCCCTGGAGAAGGGAAAGGCTACCCACTCCAGTATTCTGGCCTAGAGAATTCCATGGACTGTATAGTCCATGGGGTCACAAAGAGTCAGACACAACTAAGCGACTTTCACTTCACTAACCTTCTCACCAGCAACAACAGATAGCAGAAATGCTTAGCAAAAACAAATGACAACCTGGAATTTTTTTTTTTAATCCAGCTAATTGATCATTCAAGAGTGAAATCAAATTTAGGGTACACTTAGATGAAGGGAATTTCCTACCCACAAACAAACAAAATCAGGGCTCTTGAGGTAGCTACAGCTCTGGCCCACAGGAAGGTCAAGGGTTGCCGAGAAAATGTACTGGCTCTGAAAACAGTTGCCACGAATTCGTGTCCCATGTGCCAGGCACCATCTTACTTTATCCTTCAATGCTCCCACCATGGGAGTAGTCAAAGTACATAAATGTCAAACGGGTGATATATAGGTATTCCCTGTTACACGTTACTTTGCCTCTGCAATAACTCATTTGCTTGACATCTTTAGAGGATAGAATGTTATATATTTTCCAGATGAGATGAAATAGAAAAGAGTAACACCCCTCAACTAGAAAATTCTGGCCAGCACAATTGCTTGCAACAAACTCCACAATTATTACGAAGAATGTACAACCCCATTATGAAAACCCAACACCTCACAGATAAGAGCCCCTTAAAATTCAACCAGACCACTTCTCCTTTTATTTATTGCAATTCTTCACTATGTGGTAGCCCAGAAAGCAAAAGGGACAGGAAATGTTAGAGATTGATATGACAGCACCAGCAAAGAGAGAGGAAAACTTTTTGAAAGCAAATCTGAAAAGATCCCTGAAGTTCCAGCCTCTCCACAAGGCTGATGTCCACCCTCCCCACTAGACTGTGAGCTTCCTGAGGACAAGACCTGTGCCTGCAGACATCTGTAGCTCCAGACACGGTGCCTGACACACAGAGGTTAGGACCTCGATACTCACTAGGATGGAAGGGGGAGGAGATGAGGGAAGGAAGGGAAAGAAAAAAGGAAGTAAGCTCTAAAAAAAAAAAGCAAAAACCCAAAACCTGCTGAGAAAGCCCCAGTCAGCTGATCCTAAGGTGTATTGACCTATTTTTTTTTGCCCGCGCTGTGTGGCATATGGGATCTGAGTTCTCTAATCCAGGATCAAACCCACACCCCCTACAATGGAAGCGTGGAGTTTTACCCACTGGAGGACCACCAGGTTAAGTCCCTATTTTCTCTGTTCTTTATGCTCTTGGGGTCTTGATCCTGGAGAGACTGTCCCTATCCACCTCCCCAACCTGGGCCAGCTAATTCCTAGAAAAAGCAAATGACTCTCCTGCAAGTGCGCATTTAATTTACAAATGAACTGACCAATCCAGAGCTCAAGCCCTAACCCTCTGGTTTATCAAACTCTCACACACCAAGCCAATATTCTCCCTGCCCTAAATTGCCCCAGGCTTTCCTCATAGCTCAGATGGTAAAGAATCCACCTGCAATGCAGGAGACCCCTGTTCGATCCCTGGATCGGGAAGATCCCTGGAGAAGGGATAGGATCCCCACTCCAGTGTTCCTGGGCTTCCCTTGTAGCTCAGCTGGTAAAGAATCCGCCTGCAATGTGGGAGATCTGGGTTCGACTCCTGGGTTGGGAAGATCCCCTGGAGAAGGGCAAGGCTACCAACTCCAGTATTCTGACCTGGAGAATCTATACAGTCCATGGGGTCACAAAGAGTTGGACACGACTGAGTGACTTTCACTTTCAGTTTAAATTGCCCCAGGGCTAGGTGCTGAAAATTATGGGCCAACCAAATAGCCCCGTGTGTGGGTGTGCTCAGTCTAGTGTCTGCCTCTTTGCAGTTCACCAGGCTCCTCTGTCCCTTGGACTGCAAAGAGATCCAACCAGTCTATCCTAAAGGAAATCAGTCCTGAATACTCATTGGAAGGACTGATGCTGAAGCTGAAACTCCAATACTTTGGCCACCTGATGTGAAGAGCTGACTCACTTGAAAAGACCCTGATGCTGGGAAAGATTGAAGGGGGAAGAGAAGGGGTTGACAGAGGATGAGATGGTTGGATGGTATCACCGACTCATGAGTTGGAGTAAACTCGGGAGTTGGTGATGGACAGGGAGGCCTGGCGTGCTGCAGTCCATGGTGTCGCAAAGAGTCGGACATGACTGAGTGATTGAACTGAACTGAACTGAGGCTCCTCTGTCTATGGAATTTTCCATGCAAGAATACTGGAGTGGGTTGTCATTTCCTACTCCAGGGGATCTTCCCAACCCAGGGATCAAACTCCCCTTTCTTGCATTTGCAGGCAAATTTTTTTATCACTGTGCTTACCTGGGGAGCTGTAAATAGCCCAGAGCCTGCTGAAATTATTTAAACCATCCCATCCTAAATCTATTCAGTGTATGTACTCTGCCTGGCACATTCCTTCCCAAGAGAATCTCAATAAGGCTCTGGGCCAGGCTCTGCCCTATCCCACTCTCCTGCCACCTGGCTGTCTCTGGTCCTTCCCTATGTGACCTTGTGCGGAGGGAATGGTGGGCCTCCTGTATCTAGGGATCAGCACGGATAAACGTCTTCATGACAATCACGTCCACATCTGTGGGTCTTAACTATATCTGATTAAAACAAATTCTAAGTACATTTTTAATACAAAAAGTGACCTTTCTTTCCACAGAAATATTTTTCCAACTAAATAACAGAATTGTGTAGAGAATAGAGATAGAGTTTGTGGATTTTTCCTGTAATATCTATTTCATTAAGCAAAGGGAAATGAAGAAAACTCCACAAATTTTATAAAAAGAAAACAGCCCATATCTTTGCATCAAGCCAAAGATATGAGTCCTTTAAAGAGAGGGTCTCTTCTTTTCTCCCTCAGGTATACCTTGGTCAAGCCCTAAAGAGATAATAGTTTGGTTTTGGAATTTTTTAAAGTGTTATTGTCTAGAGAGCCTGGTTCAGTTTCCAGTTGAGAGAAGATGAAATTAACAATACAAGTAGCATTGAATTGTGTGAAGCAGCATTGAGACAGAGCTAATCACTGTCTGTTCTGTTCCACTGCCTCATTGGGAATATTTCTCTTTCTTCAGTTTCACTGTGATTCACTTTTCCTGGAAATTAGTGTGAACAAGATGAACCCAGTTCAAGCTGTTCTGGAATACATTTCCTACACAGAAATGAATACACTTCAGCTGTGTATCAATACCCTAATTAGAAAACATCACCTCCGTACTTATTTTTTCTTAATATTGAAATATCTTTCTTTGTTTTCCACAATTCCCTCTGTGTAAGTAAGGCCATCAGAGTAGACCCACAACCATAGATCAATGCAACCCTTTTCTCTTCCCCTGCTTTGGTTTATATTTGTCTTCTTAAAGTGGATTAAGTCAGTCAATATGTATTTATTGAGCGGCTACTAGCTATCAGTTTACTAGTTGGTTCACTAGATATTGTCCGTTTCCTCATGGAGCTAATAATCTAATTAGAAACACAAATGTTAATTTAATAATCACAAGTTAATGATCAAATATTATCTGTATTAAGGCTGTGATTAATTTCTACCAGTCACTGAAGGAGCAACTTTTAAAAGGAAAAGGTCAGGCACTGAGTGCAGGCAACCATAGGGTTAATCCTGACAGAGAAATACAAGAAGCCAAGATAGCTAAGGAAGAAAGAAGAGTAGGCTGTGTAATTTCACCCCAGAAAGTATCACTCTTTCCTTGTGTCTCTAAGTCGTCTTTTTCTGCACCCATATCCAGTCAGATTTTTCTCCATAGCAGTTTATACACAACACGTATGGTCAGGGAAAAAAATTATATCCTTAGGTTGTTTTCAGACTTTTTCAGAATTGTTTTGAATTCTTAAAACAGTTCTAGTCAGTTCTCAGGTCTCTATCAGAGAGCTGGACGGAGAACTGCTAAGGGCAAGAGGGCTACACACTGAGGTGACATCTGGGCCTGGGGAGTTGCAGGCCCGGCTTCCACATGCTAAGTTCCAGCCATCATGAACTACTGTGGCAGGATATTTTAAAGGTATTATCTCATCTCCCTTCTTCTCTCCCCAACCCTTGCTCATCCACAGATGTTTTCCTTTGGTTTCCAAAACCCTAACCCCACTGAGATTAACCTAAGCATCCCTGCGTAACACACCAAGAAAAAGCATTAAGAATGCATTTGACCCAACAAACAGTGGCCTAATAAAGAGGAATTTCTTTTTTATTTCAATCAATAGATAGTCCTGAGGTAGGGCTTTGTTATTTGGGTTCAGAAATTCTGATACCAAGGCTCTGGGGCCACATCTCTTGAGTTCAATCTGCCTTTCCGTCGTGGTTGCAAGACAGAGTGAGCACATTGTGTGTAGCAGATGTAGTCACCCCGTATCTCTGTGGCATGCTCCATTTTCAGGGATGCTGGCCTAGATTCCAACTTCCAGCACCCTTCCACCACCCCACTCCCTGCTGAGATCTCTCTCTGGCCACCAAAATCTCCTAGAACAGCACTCGAGTATTACTTGATGAGAGCTGGTGAGTAAATCCTGCTGCCTTGACCCTGAAAGGGGTGATTAACTTAACATTAAAGTTAAGGTTCTACATTGCTCTCCAAGGGGGAATATGTCTCAATTACCCACACTGGGTGACTTGCTTTGAGAATTCATCTTTTATTGACTTCTTGTCCTTCCTGGTCTCTCTTCCCCACTTTTCTACCAAAGTTTCCTGGAAACACCTTCCAAAGAAACCACTGATGCTCACATCCTTATTTCAGAGTTTACTCCTCAGGTAACCCAAGCCAGGACAGGAGGTGATGACAGCAGAACCAGAAGCTCTATTGTCCTCCTGTTTTGGCCTCTGAGGAGAGGGGGAGTTTCCCAGAAACCCTCTGGAGATTCCTCTTACAGCCTATTGATCCAAGTGGCTCACGTGGACTCCCTCAACTATTGGGAGGCTGGGAGAGCAGCTGCAGTGGAGGATGGACAAAAGACTAGGGCTTGGTCATGGTGCTTGAGTTGGCCAGTGTATGTGTCAGGATAAAGCTCAGGAATAAGGGAAGGAAAACCCCAAACTAGAGTGACTTAGACAAGGTGAAAGGGTATTTCACTTTCTCACATAAGAACTGAGGGCCCATGACACACTGGTCAGGGAACTATGCTTTTACTTTGTGGCTCCTTTGCTTGACTTCCACCCCAAGTTCACCATGGGGTCTGAAAGATTTCCTATGTGGCAGGTATTGTTCTAAACTTCTAATATGCATTGTTTTGTGTAATCCTCTTAATCTTGTGACTTAAGTGCCATTATTACAGAGATACTAAGGGGTTAAGTAACTTGCCTGCTACAGAGTGGCTGAATCAAGGGTGATATGGACCCAGAGTTTATGCTCTTAGGCTGTGCTTTTAAGATAGTATCTCCCAGATAGTATCTGCCCAGAAACATGGATGTATCTGCATTCATTTAAGCATGCTTTAATGTCTTGTGCGTTTCTACTATACTTATTACTGTTAGAGACCTGAGTTCTTAGACTCTTGTATCAATAGAAATTGAAAAGAGGCCAAATGAGGAATTCAGGCAAGGCTTTTTGGGACTCATGGAGCTGAGGGAGCGGGAGCAAGAACAAGGAACAGGTGCCCTTGCTCCTTTGTGTGTGTGTGTGTACGTGTGTGTACTCTTACTCCTTCGTGTGTGTACTCTTACTCCTTCGTGTGTGTGTGTATGTGTGTGTTGGTTGGGGGAGGAGGGAGGCAAGCTGGTCGAGCTGGTCCTTTAAATGCTGGGATGGTGGAGGGGTCCTGTGGGGTGGGTGTGAGGGGTGGCTTAGGCGGTCTGCGCACCCCCTTGGTGGTGCTGTGTGCAGAGGTTATGAATAACACCCTGCATCTTGCTCCCTGCACCTTAGAAATTGGGTCTTGGACCTTTTGTATATTAATGTCCCCTTTTGTTCATAATGTGCCTCACCTGTGCATGCGTGCAGTTATTTTTAGTCTCTTTTGGTTGGTTTCTATTCTGTTGCTGGAGGAGATCTTTGTTCAGATGCAAGCCCCGAGGTAAAGGGCTTCAGGTCTCAGCCTAGCTCATTGATAGGGTCTTAATCTTCCTATTGTTAATGGCATTTTGGAAACTGTTTTCTTTATGCCTGGGGTATCTAAATATCATGAATTTTTTGTATATTGGCTTTGTGTCTCTCCATCTTACTAAATTTATTAATTTGTCTAAATAATCTTGGGTTTTCTGTGTAGACATTTATCATCTGTGAATAAAACCAATTTTGTTTATTCATTTCTAACCCTAATACTTGCCTGCTTTTCTTCCCTTCTACCTTCATACCTTCCCTTCCTCCCTCTTCTCCCCTCTTCTCCCTCCTTCCTTAATTCAACGGCTAAAACTCTAGTCCAGTGTAAAATAGAATAGTGTAGATAATAGTGAGCATCTTTTTCTTGTTCTTGATTTTTAAGGAGACCGCTTCTCATGATTTATTAATTAGGATTATTTTGACTGTAGGTTTTTTGTAGATATTCTTTATCTGGCTAAAGAAAGTTCACTCTGTTTCCTGGTTTGCCAAGTTTCTTTTTTCACAAGTGCTTTCTCTACAACTATTGATAATATAGTAATCTTCTTCTGTAATCTATTAATGTTATGAATTATATCTATAAAACTTTTTAAAAATAATATTTTTTATTTATTTATTTGACTGTTCTGGGTCTTAGCTGAATCATGTGAGATCTAGTTCCCTGACAAGGGATTGAACCTCAGCCCCTGCATTGGGAGCATGGAGGCTTAGCTGCTGGACCACCAGGGAAGTCCCCTACATTTATTTATAAAACTTTTAATGCTAGATTGGACTTGTATTCCAGGGATAAACTGAATTTAGTTTAGGTGTATTATCTTTTCTACACATTGCTGTGTACAGTTTACTAACATATTTTTTAGGGTTTCTCACCTATGTTCATGCATGAGATTCGACTGTAATTTCCCCTTTTTCTACTATCATATTTTGTTTAGGTATCAAGGTTGAGGACTGTTTCTTCCTTTTGTATTCTTTGGAAGTCTTTTGTTAAACTGGAAATGATCTGTTTCTTGGAAGTTTAGTAAAATTTTCTTTTTGTCATGGTGATTTGTTCCATTTTTTGAACATTGTCTCAACTTTTTATTTTGAAATAATTTCAGTTTAATGAAAAGTTGCACATACACTAGAAAGAATTCCTATATATCATTTACTTGGATTCCCCCAAATGATAAGATTTTATCTTATTTGCCTATTATTATGTTTGAATTGCATACATATTTTTCTGAACTATTTGAGAGTAAGTTGCAAACATGAAATTTCATTATCTCTTAATTCTTCAGGTTATGTTTCCTAAAAACAAAAATGCTCTTCTACATAACTACATACAACCAACAAAATTAACATATATATTGTATTTCCATGTATCCACAGACCTCATTTAGATTTCACTGTTAATCCCAATAATGTCCTTTAAGGTCTGAGATCCAATCCAAGGTTAAAATTGTACTTACTGTTATGCTTCTGAATCTTTATTCTGGAACAGTTTGTCTTTCATGACCTTGACATACTTTAAAAGAACAGTTTCGTTACTTTGAAAACTGTGCTGAAATTTGGGTTTGCCTAATTCCTCATAATTATGTTCCAGGTATGCACTGCTGACAAAGAAAATACACAAGGGATGATGTATTCTCAGTGTAACATATCAGAAGGTGCATAATGTCTATTTGTTCCCCTACTGGTGATGTTAACTCTTAGCACTTGGTTAAGTTAATGCCTCCCATGTTTTCCCACTGTAAAGTTAATTAGCAAGTATTCTGCACTATTAATTAATAAGTAATCAATTACTATTTTGTGAAAAGAGACTATTTAAATATCCTGTACCTCATTCAACTTTCAGCCATATACTTTAGGATTTATTGATGACTCTTATCTGAATCATTTATTACTATTACAGTGGTGGTCAATTGATTTTTTTTCTAATTCTAACATTCCTTCTATATTTATTTGTTGGCATATACTAAAAGGTAGAGCTTTACTTTCTCCATTTATCTATCCATTTTTTTATCACAATAGACTCAAAGATTCCTTATTCACTATGTTAAAATCTGATGTAATTATAAAAAACAAAATATTGGGAACCCCTCAATACTGGTTTTCTGTCCTTTTGACATGCTCCCCATAATTCTTTGAGGATTTCCTTACTTTTCAGTGCAATAAGAAGTTCAAGGTAATTTCTCCACCCTGGACCTCTGTTTCAGTCATTTCTCAAGAAGCCTTGATTCGTTTTCCAGGAGAATGATATTTAGTTAACTTAGAAATGAAGACCTAAGTACAAGGCACGTTCATTGTGTCTGGTGTGTCTTGCTTCTAGTTCTAGGCTTGTTACTGTAGATTGAGTTAAGCTGCCTTTTAAATTCTCTGTACCAGGCTTTGGCTCCCCTGGTAGTTCAGACAGTAAAGCGTCTACCTACAATGCCGGAGACCTGGGTTCAATCCCTGGGTCGGGAAGATCCCCTGGAGAAGGCCATGGCAACCCACTCTAGTACTCTTGCCTGGAAAATTCCATGGATGCCTGGTAAGCTACAGCCCATGGGCTCGCAAAGAGTCGGACACGACTGAGCAACTTAACTGGTTCACTGGGGAGTGCAGTTTCCCAGATGCCCAGCAAGGAACCAGCTACTGATTAGCTCGAGCAATATCTACCACTATACCAGGCTTTAAATGACTTGAAGCCAGACCTGAGCTACCAGCCTACTGAGTTCCCACCACCTCTTTTCATCAAGCCAAAAATTTGCATTTTGGATATAATAAGAATTCTAATGGCTTAAATGGAGGATAATAAAAACAACAAACATTACATACTAGACATTATTTTGAGTATTTTGTGTATATTAACTTATTTAATTTTTATAAAATTTTATGAGGTGGTACCATTATTTCCCCCATTTTATTAATGAGAATTTTGAATCATGGGATTTTTAAGTAACTTGCTCTAGGGACTCAACTAGATCCTTATATAAACAGAATTAATCAAACAAAATAAGGGGACCTTCTGCTGTGATGCAATCAGAAATATAATATGCAGTGTTCTTGCTAAAAGATTATGAACAAAGTATTGCATTTCTTTCTCTAAATCTAATTATTATTGAATCTTCATTCTACCAGACTGGTGAGAAATTCACCCTCAGTCATTCCTGGAGCTCCCTTACCTTCCACACAAGAGTCTAGAGAGCTCTAGGGCATCTAGAAAACAACAGAAGACCTCAGATTTCTAGCTCATATCCATTCCATCAGTCACCATTCATATCCTCATTTCCAAGGCACAAGGTCCCTGTTCAGTCTGGCCACCCTGTGAAGTTAGAGATCAGAAATCCTTGCAGAGGCCATGATCTCTATGTCTGGATCTAGTTTGCCTGCCCCCTACTGGGAACACTACCAAGTTTGAGGCCTGTTGCCTACCTCTCCCAGGATCTATTCCAGATCCGTCGTCCTCCCTGCCCACTCCTGGATTCCTAGCATAATCTCTTCACAAAAGGCAGGAATAGCCATTTTCAAGAAGTTTCTTTAAGTCCTGTAAAAAAGACACAAGAAGACAAGAACACTTAAAGAGCCTAGCTACCTTCTTGGAGTGCAGAAAAGAGGAAATCAAGGAAAACAAAGCATAGAAATTATCCAGCCCCAAATCTAAGTGGTCCAGCTGATAACTCAAGACCAAATCCTTGCTGGTCCTAGCAGAACAGTGGTGAAATTCCCTATAAGGTGATGCATGGTCTTCATCTTCTTATGTGGGGCAGATCCAGCCACAGCCATGCCATACAACCTAAGCACCAAATCTAAAAGATGATACCACACGTAAAATCTTGATTGATTTATTTTCTGACTTCAAAGAACAACCAAGTGGGGGGCTTAAAAATGTGCCACCAATAACCAAGTTCTCACAAAACCCCTTTGGAGGACCAGTGAGATGAAGATTTTTTTTTCCCCTTAAAGATCCTCCTCTGATGGCAGTCCTTCAAATCCACAGAGTAAAGCCAAAGTCCTTTCAGTGATTTTCAAGGCTCTACATATTCTATTCCCGTCTGCCCCCAGTCAATGTTCACTTTAAGACTTATCATTGGAAGCATAAGGTCCCGTCTGTGTTGACCAGTGCCTTGATGTGGTCACAGCATTTTGGGGTCTCGTGCACAGATTTGTGGCTCTAGAAATTTGCTTTAGTCCATAAGTCAGAATTAAGCAAACAGACTTAGGTTAACCATACCATTTCTGTTCATTAATTTTACAGTGAAGAGGACATAACTATCCAGTGAAGGGAATAGATGTGTCCTCTATCACTGTTTTCCTCTTCTGCCCGGTGGGCAGAATTATTGACCAAAAGGCTTCCTGGAAGCATAGAATCAGGGTATGGATTTCCGGAGGTGAGGGGGCAGGGTCAGACCGAAGGTATATTTACAGCTGACCCTTGAACAACACCGGTTTGAACTGTACTGTCTACTTATACATTATTTTTTCACTAAATACGTACATGATCTGCAGTTCATTGAATCCCAGGATTCGGAACCATTTATATGGAGGGCCGACTATAAAGTTATAGGTGGATTTTGACTGGAAGTTGACACTCATAACCTGAGTTTTTCAAGGGTCAACTATATTTAATCCACAAAGCGGATCCTGTCATACACTTCGACGGCAATGGCAAATTGGTATACCTTGGGGAGCAATTAAGTACAATCTATTAAATTTTAAAATGCATATAACCTTTGATATAATAATTTCACAACTAGGAATATAGTGTGGCTTTCACTTATGCAAAGGACATATATGCAAAGATATTCACTGGAGCACTGTTTAGAAACAATCTAAATATCTATTACAAGGGAATTGGTTAAATAAAGAAATGGAATATCAGCTGATAAAAAAGAATGAGTTAGTTATGAATTGAAAAATAATAATATCCAAGGTGAATTTTCAACCACTTTGTTAAAAGTTATACAGAAACACTATGCATATACTTCTATAACTCATGAAGGATACATGAGAAATGGTAATAATGAGTAGCTATGGACAAACATTGGAGAAGGCAATGGCACCCCACTCCAGTACTCTTGCCTGGAAAATCCCATGGACGGAGGAGCCTGGTAGGCTCCAGTCCATGGGATCGCTAAGAGTCGGACACGACTGAGCGACTTCACTTTCAACTTTCATGCATTGGAGAAGGAAATGGCAACCCACTCCAGTGTTCTTGCCTGGAGAATCCCAGGGACGGGGAGCCTGGTGGGCTGCCATCTATGGGGCTGCACAAAGTCGGACACGACAGAAGCGACGCAGCAGCAGCAGCAGCATGGACAAACATAGCTGCCATCCCTTATGGCAGAAAGTGAAGAGGAACTAAAAAGCCTCTTGATGAAAGTGAAAGAGGAGAGTGAAAAGGTTGGCTTGAAGCTCAACATTCAGAAAACAAAGATCATGGCATCTGGTCCCATCACTTCATGGGAAATAGGTGGGGAAACAGTGGAAACAGTGTCAGACTTTATTTTTTGGGGCTCCAAAATCACTGTGGATGCTGATTGCAGCCATAAAATTAAAACACGGTTCCTCCTTGGAAGGAAAGTTATGACCAACCTAGATAGCATATTAAAAAGCAGAGACATTACTTTGCTAACCAAGGTTCGTCTAGTCAAGGCTATGGTTTTTCCAGTGGTCATGTATGGATGTGAGAGTTGGACTGTGAAGAAAGCTGATCGCCGAAGAATTGATGTTTTTGAACTGTGGTGCTGGAGAAGACTCTTGAGAGTCCCTTGTACTGCAAGGAGATCCAACCAGTCCATTCTAAAGGAGATCAATCCTGGGTGTTCATTGGAAGGACTGATGCTAAAGCTGAAACTCCAATACTTTGGCCACCTCATGCAACGAGTTGACTCACTGGAAAAGACTCTGATGCTGGGAAGGATTGGGGGTGGGAGGAGAAGGGGTTGACAGAGAATAAGATGGCTGGATGGCATCACCGACTCAATGGACATGAGTTTGAGTGAACTCCAGGAGTTGGTGATGGACAGGGAGGCCTGGCGTGCTGTGATTCATGGGGTCGCAAAGAGTCGGACACGACTGAGTGACTGAACTGAACTGAACTGATGGACAAACAGCTGGGGTCCACCTGTACCAGTCAGGGAGCCTCACCAACTCTGAGGTCAGGTAGATGAAATCTGCTTAGCATCCCTATGATAGGGAACAAGGTAAAAACCCTTTTAGTGACCTTTCTCTCTTTGTGTCCAGAAATGTCCCTCTACCTTGAAAAGTACTTTGGGCAGTGTGATTATATTAAGCAAATAGGCTGGGAATTCAGTCCATCTGGGTTTGAATCCCAAATCCACTGCTCATAAATCCTACAACATTGTTTCTGTGATACTGTGTTCTCATCTGAAAAATGAGATCATAAACTGAAAATATTCTGAGAGCTGTGTGTGTGGCAGGGGGTGGGGGTTGAATGAGTTAATATATGTAGGAAGTTTAGTTTTTGGCACACGGTAACCACTAGAAATATGCGATCTGTTGTCATTATTATACCTAGAGAGGGAAGGAAAGCAGTCTCTAATTCTGGCCATCTTAAGACAAGAATGCTTGTTTTCACTGTATAAACATTAGTAATGTTTGATCTTTTTTTCTTAATGATGAATATGATTTCCTCCAGGGGAAAAAAATTATTCTGATGAATTGAAAAAAAAATCCAGGTCATGGTAGATTTGAATGAACTATCTAGTTCTCCCCCAAGGTACACTGGGGCAGGTCATTCATTCATTCTTGAGCATTAGGGTCAGATTCCCTTTCTTCACAGAGCTGGCTAAATGTAACCACATTTATCATGCATATCATCCTCTTTATTAATTCTTTCTTGAAGGACAATATAAAAGACAAAAAATTTATATTTATATAAATATAAAGTTTGATCTTTCTTAGTTATAACCACATCAGATCACACTGTCCTGATATTTGATCCAGATTATTTTAATTGACTTTGACTGCCCTGAAGTCAATCTCATCTTCACAGGCTGCTTCATACCTCAGTACTTCTGATCAGGTCTCCCCATTCCTAGGTCTCCTCCTGAAACTCCAATCCTCACATTGATGAGCAGAGTCCTTCCCTGCTCAGAAGTTTCATTGGCTCTCTCAAGTGCATAGAGAAATAAGTATTAATTAAAAAGTTTTATTTCCAATCCCAAAGAAAGGCAATGCCAAAGAATATTCAAACTACCAAACAATTGCCCTCATATCTGCTAAGTCACTTCAGTCGTGTCCGACTCTGTGTGACCCCATAGACGGAAGCCCACCAGGCTCCCCCGTCCCTGGGATTCTCCAGGCAAGAACACTGGAGTGGGTTGCCATTTCCTTCTCCAATGTGTGAAAGTGAAAAGTCAAAGTTAAGTCGCTCAGTCGTGTCTGACCCTTAGCGACCCCACGGACTGCAGCCTACCAGGCTCCTCCATCCATGGGATTTTCTAGGCAAGAGTACTGGAGTGGCTTGCCATTGCCTTCTGCCCTCCTATCACACACTACCAAAATAATGCTCAAAATTCTCCAAGCTAGGCTTCAACAGTACATGAACCAAGAACTTCCAGATGTTCAAGCTGGATTTAGAAAAGGCAGAAGAACCAGAGATCAAATTGTCAACATCCATTGGATCATAGAAAAAGCAAGTGAATTCCAGAAAAGCATCTACTTCTGCTTCATTGACTATGCTAAAGCCTTTGACTGTTGATCACAACAAACAGAGGAAAATTTTTAAAGACATAAGAATACCAGACCACCTTACCTGCCTCCTGAGAAATTTGTATGCAGGTCAAGAAGCAACAGTTAGAACTAGACATGGAAAAACAGACTGGTTCCAAATTAGGAAAGGAGTATGTCAAAATTGTGTATTGTCACCCTGCTTATTTAACTTATATACAGAGTACATCAAGAGAAACGTTGGGCTGGATGAAGCACCAGCTGGAATCAAGATTGCCTGGAGAAATAACAATAACCTCAGATATGCAGATGACACCACCCTTATGGCAGAAAGCTAAGAGGAACTAAAGAGCCTCTTGATGAAAGTGAAAGAGGAGAGTGAAAAAGCTGGCTTAAAACTCACCATTCATAAAACTAAGATCATGGCATCTGGTCCCATCACTTCACGGCAAATGGATGGGGAAACAATGAAACAGTGAGACACTTTATTCTCTTGGGCTCCAAAATCACTGTGGACAGTGACTGCAGTCATGAAGTTAAAAGATGCTTGCTCCTTGGAAGAAAAGCTATGACCAACCTAGACAGCATATTAAAAAAACAGAGACATTACTTTGCTGACAAAGGACCATATAGTCAAAGGTATCATTTTTCCAGTAGTTGTGTTTGGATATGAGAGTTGGATCGTAAAGAAAGCTGAGTGCTGAAGAATTGATGCTTTTGGGCCGTAGTGTTGAAGAAGACTCTGGAGAGTCTCTTAGACTGCAAAGAGACCAAACCAGTCAATCCTAAGGGAAATCAGTCATTGGAAGAACTGATGCTGAATCTGAAGCTCCAATAGTTTGGCCACCTGATGTGAAGAACTGACGCATTGGAAAAGACCCTGATACTGGGAAAGATTGAAGGCAGGAGGGAAAGGGGATGACAGAGGATGAGATGGTTGGATGGCATCATTGATGGACATGAGTTTGAGCAAGCTTCAGGAATTGGTGATGGACAGGGAAACCTGGCATGCTGCAGTCCATGGGGTCGCAAACAGTTGGACATGACTGAGTGACTGAACTGAACTAATTAAAACCAAAATAGAATAGCAAGTTGGGGGGTTTTATTTTGTTTGACTATCTTGTAGGCAAAAATTTAAAAAGTAAAGAGTGCATATATTGGTAAAGATGTTGAGAAACAAGAATTCTCATACATTACTTGTGTGATTAACCATCTCTCTGGGGATACATATGAGAATATGTATTAACATTTTTAATGTGCATGTCCTTTGCCTCAGCATTTCCCCTCCGGAAATTTAATTTAAGAAAATAATCCAAATATACAAAGATGGTTGCATAAAAATTAAATGTAGCTTTAAATGATAATAATAGAGAATTTGTTTTCCACTTGTGGTGTATTATAGCATGAAATACCCATTAAAATGATTATACAGATTTATATTTATTGACGTAGAAAAATATGTAGTATATAAAACAATGTTTGGCACATGGTGCTGCTGCTGCTGCTGCTAAGTCACTTCAGTCGTGTCCGACTCTGTGTGACCCCATAGACGGAAGCCCACCAGGCTCCCCCGTCCCTGGGATTCTCCAGGCAAGAACACTGGAGTGGGTTGCCATTTCCTTCTCCAATGTGTGAAAGCGAAAAGTGAAAGTGAAGTCGCTCAGTCGTGTCCGACCCTTAGCGACCCCAAGGACTGCATCCCACCAGGCTGCTCCATCCATGGGATTTTCTAGGCAAGAGTACTGGAGTAGCTTGCCATTGCCTTCTCCGTGGCACATGGTAGATATTAAATAATATTTATTGGGTGAATCAATTTATAATAGTAGTTATGAAGCAATATATATGTTTCTATTTTTGTTTTTTTTAAATATATGCATCTGGAAGCAACCTAGATGTCCATCTGCAGACGAATGGATAAGAAAGCTTTGGTACATATACACAATGGAGTATTACTCAGCCATTAAAAAGAATGCATTTGAATCAGTTCTAATGAGGTGGATGAAACTAGAGCCTATTATACAGAGTAAAGTAAGCCAGAAAGAAAAACACCAATACAGTATACTAACACATATATATGGAATTTAGAGAGATGCAAATTATAACCCTGTATACAAGACAGCAAAAGAGACACAGATATATAAAACAGTCTTTGGGACTCTGTGGGAGAGGGTGAAGGTGGGAAGATTTGGGAGGATGGCATTGAAACATGTATGTTGTCATATGTGAAACGAATCGCCAGTTCAGGGTCGATGCATGTTACAGGATGCTTGGGGCTGGTGTGTGGGGATGACCCAGAGGGAGGATAAAGGGAGGAGGGATGTGGCAGGAGGGCTCAGGAAGGGGAACTCATGTACACCCGGGGTGGATTCATGTCAATGTATGGCAAAACCAACCAATATAACATTGTAAAATAATTAGCCTCCAATAAAAAATAAAATATATGTATCTCTGTGTTACATTATATTATATATATGTCTCTGCCTCTCTCTGCCCCACCCCCTTTCTCTATCTATCATTTACCTATCTCTACCTTACTATCTATGATGAAAGTGAAAGAGGAGAGTGAAAAGGTTGGCTTGAAGCTCAACATTCAGAAAACAAAGATCATGGCATCTGGTCCCATCACTTCATGGGAAATAGATGGAAAAACAGTGGAAACAGTGTCAGACTTTATTTTTTGGGCTCCAAAATCACTGCAGATGCTGATTGCAGCCAGGAAATTAAAAGACGCTTACTCCTTGGAAGGAAAGTTATGACCAACCGAGATAGCGTATTAAAAAGCAGAGACATTACTTTGCCAACCAAGGTCCGTCTAGTCAAGGCTATGGTTTTTCCCGTGGTCATGTATGGATATGAGAGTTGGACTGTGAAGAAAGCTGATCGCCAAAGAATTGATGCTTTTGAACTGTGGTGTTGGAGAAGACTCTTGAAAGTCCCTTGTACTGCAAGGAGATCCAACCAGTCCATTCTAAAGGAGATCAATCCTGGGTGTTCATTGGAAGGACTGATGCTAAAGCTGAAACTGCAATACTTTGGCCACCTCATGTGACGAGTTGACTCACTGGAAAAGACTCTGATGCTGGGAAAGGTTGGGGGCGGGAGGAGAAGGGGACGACCGAGAATGAGATGGCTGGATGGCATCACCGACTCTGTGGACATGAGTTTGAGTGAATTCCGGGAGTTGGTGATGGACAGGGAGGCCTGGCGTGCTGTGATTCATGGTGTCGCGGGGAGTTGGACACGACTGAGCGACTGAACTGAACTGAACTGAACCTTACTATCTGAAAAAAATCCTGGAAAGGTATTGATTTAAAAGTGGAGAGTAGAGTTGGGAGAACCAGGGTTTCACTTTCTGCTAATTGGTCTTTGGCATTGCTTAATTTTTTAAATTAGCATATATCAATTTTATGATTTATTTCAATTCTGAAGGATCAAAATCATATTGTGTGGAATGTAAAAATAGAAATTCATATATATGATGGAAGGGTAAATTCCTATAATCCTTACAAGGATAATTTGGCATTTTTTTTCCAAATCCTTAAACATTAGCATAGCACATGATGGAGCAATCTCACTTGAAGGAATTTGTACTAAGGAAGCAAATAAAAATTCCCACTGAAATGCCTAATAAGAGAAGGTAGTTAAGTAACATATAATATCCAAATGAGAGAATAATGTCAGCCAAACAATATGTAATTACATCTTGGGGATATTAAGAAAGGATCCCCCACATTTCCTTAAATCACTTGCTCTCTTCCCATTCAGTATGCGTAGTCGTCATCTCAGTGGAAGAGTGAAAGAATTTTAAGGTTCAAAAGATGAAGAGGCCAATGTAAATAGATGAAAATGAGCTCAGACCAGATACTAGTCTTCTCTTCCCTTCCCCCAACCTTGGGTAGAGAAAGGGAAAGGATATTTAATCTACAGAGAGTCAGTTTCTACTCCTAGATGGAAGGGGGCTTGAAAACAATATTGTTCACTTATACAGAAGAGTTTAAACAGTTATGATTCTTGCATAGCTGAGTTTATATCTAACAGAATTCTAAAGTTTTTTTAAGTGTGCATGAAGAAGATTGAAGAATATATATCAAAATATTCACATAATGGAATTTTTCTCAATTTTGGCTCTTTTTTAGAATGAATAAGAATTTACCTTTGGAATTGAAAAATAAAACAGTGTTAATAGAAATGCTCCTAAGCACAACTTTTCTTGCTTTTCCTTTTAAAAATATACTGTAAGCACTCAGTCTCCACTTTGCTTTCACTATCAAGCTGCTAAATTAAGAGCTATTGCCTTTGCCAAGCTTACCTTTTTTACTTTGTATTAAATCCAGTTTTCTGGGAATTTTTCTCTCAATCATGTTTGTTTTTCCATGTTTCCATGGTGAAGGCAGAAGTAGGCACTGGCAGCTGTTGTCATGGATATAGATGACACTAAGTTGGCTTACAAGTATGTGATGACAAGATAACAAAAAGTAATTATGTAGTCTCTGAGACAAAACTGTCATGTTTTTAAAAAAATTGTCAGTGAAAGAAGATTTGACAGTGATTTCTATACAGCATTTTCTGCTTTCATTGTTCTTTTGCAATTATATGGCTATAAAGAGAGATGCCTGGTGGTGTAAAGGTCAAACCTGGACATGACACAAAGCTGATCTTACTTCTGTCACTAATCCACTGTGTTCAAGGTCCTCTGAGCCCATTTCCAAACGGGTTTAAACAGTGACCTGGAAGAGTGTCCCAGTGTTCAGAATAGTGCCCTAGCTCCAGCTTTCAAAACCTTTTTGCCTGCAGGCTTCTCTGCACATTATGTATTCTGAAAACAATAAGGTATTTAATTCACAGATAATGAAATTGAGAAAGAGATAGATTAAAAGTTGACCGAGGTTGAGGCTTCTCTGGTGGCTGAGTGGGAAAGAATAGCCTGCCAATACAGGAGAATGGGTTCAATCCCTGATCCAGGAAGATTACACATGCTGTGAAGCAGCTGAGCCCGTGGGCTGAAACTATTGAGCCTGTGCTTAGAGCCCAAGAACCACAGCTACTGAGCCCACATCCTGCAACTACTGAAGCCTCCATGCCCTGCAGTCTGTGCTCCGCAACAAGAGAAACTACAGTAAGAAGCCTCTGTACTGCAATGAAGAGTAGCCCCTGTTCTCTGCACAGCTAAATAAATAAACACTATTATTTTTTTTAAAAGTTGACCAAGGTTGCTCAACTGGGTTGGGAAGCAATAGAGATCCAAACCCACGACTTCAACTAGAACACTAATCACTACAGGAAAAATATACAAGCAATGACATTTGTGAAGTGCCTCCTATGAGCAGGAATACAGCAGGACTTACTCATGGTGCTTTAAATTTCCCCACAGCCATGAACGCTGAGGGAGAATTATCATTCCGTTTAAACAGATGAGGAATGGGAGGAACTAAAAGCATCTGTGACTTTCCCATAGGAAAGGGCATCTCAGGCATGAATCCAGGATTTCAGGTTCTATGTCAAATGGCCTTGAATGCATTTTGAACATCCTTTTCTGCGAAGCTTGTGGGACCCTAGTTCCCTGACCAGGGATTGAACCCAGGCCCTCGGCAGTGAGACCACAGAGTCCTAACCACTGGACCTCCAGGGAACACCTGAACAACTTATAACTTTAACATTATGGTTAAAATGAAGGTCAGATTACCTCTGGGTAGGGGTGAGCATCGATTGGAAATGCCCTTGAATGAACTCCGTGGGAAGAAAGGAACATTCTCTACCTTGATTTGGGTGTTGGTCTGATAGTTGTATCCCTATGAAAACAGACATTGAGCTGTAACTGTAAACTTAAGATTTAGGCATTTGACTGTAAGTAAATTTTATCTCAATAAAGTACCACAAAAATATTGCTCACTGTTCTACTCCAACTCCTGTTTTACATCAGTGTCATCAGCTATGACAAACCTAGACAGCGTATTAAAAAGCAGGGACATTACTTTACCAACAAAGGTCTGTATAATCAAAGCTATGATTTTTCCAGTAGTCGTGTATGGATGTGAGAGTTGGACCATAGAGAAGGCTGAGCACCGAACAATTGATGCTTTTGAACTGTGGTGTTGGAGAAGACTCTTGAGAGTCCCTTGGACTGCAAGGAGATCCAACCAATCTATTCTAAAGGAAATCAGTCCTGAATATTCATTGGAAGGACTGATGGTGAAGCTGAAGCTCCAATACTTTGGCCACCTGATAACGGAGAGCTGACTCGTTAGAAAAGACCCTGATGCTGGGAAAGATTGAAGGCAGGAAGAGAAGAAGAGGACAGAGGACA
Organism: Moschus berezovskii; assembly: GCF_049115385.1. NCBI lineage: Eukaryota > Metazoa > Chordata > Mammalia > Artiodactyla > Moschidae > Moschus > Moschus berezovskii. Next base: position 78,839,959 of record NC_142462.1, read on the forward strand.
AGATGGTTGGATGGCATCGATGACTCAATGGACATGAGTTTGAGCAAGCTCCAGGAGGTGGTAAAGCACAGGGAAGCCTGGTGTGCCTCAGTCCATGGGGTCGCAAAGAGTTGGCCATGACTGAGTAACTGAACAAGATCAGCATGTATGTACAAGGATGTGATATCTTCTTTATCACTTATTTTCATAAGAAAACATTTTCCCACATTGTATCATAACGTGCATATTTGTCATCTTGAAATGATGATGTTGACATGTTTAGAAATATTTTCCTATCCTTTCATTTGATTCTCAAAGCCACTCTGCCAGATGGGAAAAACAGACATTATATTCTCATTTAGTAAATAAAGAGAAATAAGACTCAGGGAAATAAATAACTGATTTTATTTATAATGATTTATTTTCAATCTGCTTTCAAAAAATATTAGAGGTATCAGTTAAAAGACTTGTCCAAAGCCCTGAGGAAGCAGGGGTAGAACAAAGACTAACTCTGGGATTGTTGTTCATTCCTCTGGGCCACAGGTTCTCATAGCTGCTCCCATCTGTGCATCTAACAGGTGTGTACTAGGGCTCAACGCAACTGTTCATGTGCCACCTGGACATCAAACTGGTCTCTGATTCTTTCGGGCAAGAAGATAAGAAAGAATATGCAGCACAGTTACATACCTAAAGTTCTCCCCCTCTGTAAGATTACATAAACTACACATTTTAATTGTAGAAGAATTGGAAATCCAGGTTTGGAAAAATTCAAATAATCACTGAAACAGCAATGCTCAGACATAACCACTGGTAGTGCTTTGGCCTGCATCCTTTCAGACTATTCTTTGTATTGGTATATGCATAGCTATATTTTCTTTAGGTTAATACCATATCACAACATTTATCCATATCTATAAACATAAAACTGCATCATCTCAATAATTATACAGGTCTCATGATATAACCACACAGTTCTCTTGATGTAACTAACCCTATTTTAGCATCACATGGTACGTCTAATATTTCTGTATTACAAATAATGCTTCTTTTGAATAATCTTAAATGTATATATATTTTACATTTAAATATATATTGTATTTGTTTTCTTAGAATACATTTCTAGAAATAGAATTGTTGAGTCAAATTTCTGGGTTTTAAAAACATGAATATATTTTAAAATTACTTACACAGTCATATTTTATCAATAATGACAATTCAAGAAAAAAGTCATTTCATTTTTACCACCTAAACAAACTTTTCTGATATTTTTGTTTTTCTTTTTAAACTTTGTCCATAAACATAAATAATTTATACAACTATAGTTTACTAACCTGTCTTCTTTTTTATTGTAACTTTATTATAACTCATTAGCACCTGCTCTTTCTAATTTTCATTTGTAATGACTGTATGCTAGTTTATCAGCTGGAAACACTGTCTCTATTTAACAGGCCCTTATTGTTGGACATTCGGATTGTTTTCAAACTTTCAATTTTATGCTATTTTCATTGCTGTAGATGCAGGCCTAATAATATTTTGGCTAGCTTGAGAAGTCCAGTATTGGCCTAAAAGGCATGGTTCTTAGGTTAGTCCAGTGACCAACCACAGCTTCATGACAACTGGGGCACAACAGAAGACCTTGCAGAGCAGGGCTCTTAGCACCTGCAACTATGGCTGCTCCCAGTATCAGCACAATCAGGAAAGGCTATCAAGGGCCTAGGTTGGGCTTACCTAGTCCTGCTTCTCTTGATTTACCTCTGCCTCAAGAACTGGTTTTAAAACCCACTGCTTCTAAGACTTTCTCTAAAGACTCCTAATCAAGTAGAGATGCCTGTAAATACCACCAATCCCATCCCTACCCCACCATGCTTGGTTATACAGATACTGCTCTGCACAACCCTGGGGCTTACAACCCAATGGGATACTCCCATTTTTCCCTCAAATCCAACCCCAAACTAAAATACACAGTTAGGAACTCAACTGTTAAGTTGACTCTGTGGCACCTACTTTTCAAGGAAATTAAAATCATTTAGAAATTTTAAAAAATGCAGTCACGAGTAGGGGTTACGTGATAGATACTATGTATTTGTTAATACAGATGGTCCCTGACCTAATGATAGTTTGACTTACACTTCTTCAACTTCAGGATGGTGCAAAAGTGACACAAGTGATACAATTCAGTAGTAACTATACTTTATTTATTTAAGTAGTTGATTTATAGTGTCATATTAGTTACTGCTATACAGAAAAGTGATTCAGTTATACATACATACACACACATATATGTATTCTTTTTTTAAGTCATTGAACTTTTTATCCATGGGTTTTTTTTTTTCAGTGTATCTGAATTTTTTTAGTGGCCTATAAAACTTTCCAATTATATTTTATTATGGAAGTATATTTGATTTACAGTGTTGAGCCAAGCTGCTATACAGCAAAGTGACTCAGTTATACACATATATGCATTCTTTTTAAAAATATCCTTTTTCCATTATGGTTTATCCCAGGAGATTGGATACAGTTCCCTGTGCTATACAGTAGGACCTTGTTCATACCTTGAATTTTGAATTGTGATCTTTTCCAGGCTAGAGATTCGTAGTATAACACTCTATCCTGATTGGCAAGGCAGCAAGCCACAGCTCCCAGTTGGTCATACAATCATCTAGTTAACAACCATACATTTACAGCCCTTCAGTATCCAAACAACCATTCTGCTTTCCACTTTCAGATCAGTATTCAATAAATTACATGAGATATTCAACACTTTATTACAAAATAGGCTTTGTGTTAGATGATTTTTGCCCAACTGTAGGCTATTGTAAGTGTTCTGAGAATGTTAAAGGTAGACAAAGCCAGGCTATGATGTTAGGTAGATTAGGTGTATTAAATAAATTTTTGACTTAAGATATTTTCAATTTATGACAGATTTCCTAGTTAGGACATAACCCCATTGTAAACTGAAGATCTGTACTTTATTTATATTATTTCTTTGGTCTGTCATAGACATCTTTCTGTCTGTAAGCACTAACATTATTAACATTATCCCCATTTCCCAGATGAAGAAACTATAACATAGAGAGATAAAAATCAACTAACTGGCCAAAAGTTATATAGTTTTTAAGTGGCATAGCTAGAGTTTTTAACTCCAAACCTATTGACTATGCTATCCTATGAAAAAACACTTTCTGCTCTACTTGCCCCACCAAAAAATTCTCCCATAACCTCACCTCTCAGTGACAGTCACAAGTAAAATTTCATGCATACCCTTTATCCTTTCAGTTCAGTTCAGTTCAGTTGCTCAGTCGTGTCCAACTCTGCTACCCCATGGACGGCAGCACGCCAGGCCTCCCTGTCCATCACCAACTCCTGAAGCTTGCTCAAACTCATGTCCATCTAGTCGGTGATGCCATCCAACCATCTCATCCTCTGTCATCCCCTTCTCCTCCCACCTTCAACCTTTCCCAGCATCAGGGTCTTTTCAAATGAGTCAGCTCTTCGCATCAGGTGGCCAAAGTATTGGAGCTTCAGCTTCAGCATCAGTCTTTCCAATGAATATTCATGACTGATTTCCTTTAGGATTGACTGGTTTGATCTCCTTGCAGTCCAAGGGACTCTCAAGAGTCTTCTCCAACACCACAGTTCAAAAGCATCAATTCTTTGGCACTCAGCTTTCTTTATAGTCCAACTCTCACATCCATACATGACTACTGGAAAAACCATAGCCTTGACTAGATGGACTTTTGTTGACAAAGTAATGTCTCTGCTTTCTAATATGCTATCTAGGTTGGTCATAACTTTTCTTCCAAGGAGTAAGCATCTTTTTATTTCATGGATGCAGTCACCATCTGCAGTGATTTTGGAGCCCAGAAAAATAAAATCAGTCACTGTTTCTACTGTTTCTCCAACTATTTCCCATGAAGTGATAGGACCAGATGCCATGATCTTTGTTTTCTGAATATTGAGGTTTAAGCCAACTTTTTTACTCTCCTCTTTCACTTTCATCAAGAGGCTCTTTAGTTATTTTTCACTTTCTGCCATAAAGGTTCTGTCATCTGCATATCTGAGGTTATTGATATTTCTTTTGGCAATCTTGATTCCAGCTTGTGCTTCCTCCAGCCCAGCGTTTCTCATGATGTACTCCGCATATAAGTTAAATAAGCAGGGTGACAATATACAGCCTTGACATACTCCTTTTCCTATTTGGAAACAGTCATTTGTTCCACATCCAGTTCTAACTGTTACTTCCTGACCTGCATACAGATTTCACAAGAGGCAGGTCAGGTGGTCTGGTATTCCCATCTCTTTCAGAATTTTCCACAGTTTGTTATCCACATAGTCAAAGGCTTTGGCATAGTCAATAAAGCAGAAATAGATGTTTTTCTGGAACTCTCTTGCTTTTTCGATGATCCAGTGGATGTTGACAATTTGATCTCTGGTTCCTCTGCCTTTTCTAATCCCAGTTTGAACATCTGGAAGTTCATGGTTCACGTATTGCTGAGGCCTTGCTTGGAGAATTTTGAGCATTACTTTGCTAGTGTGTGAGATGAGTGCGATTGTGCAGTAGTTTGAGCATTCTCTGGCATTGCCTTTCTTTGGGATTGGAATGAAAACTGACTTTTTCCAGTCCTGTGGCCACTGGTTAGTTTTCTAAGTTTGCTGACATATTGAGTGCAGCACTTTTACAGCATCATCTTTTAGGATTTGAAATAGCTCAACTGGAATTCCATCACCTCCACTAGCTTTGTTCGTAGTGATGCTTCCTAAGGCCCACTTGACTTCACATTCCAGGATGTCTGGCTCTAGGTGAGTGATCACACCATTGTGATTATCTGGGTCATGAAGATCTTTTTTGTACAGTTCTTCTGTGTATTTTTGTCACCTCTTCTTAATATCTTCTGCTTCTTTTTTCCTTTAATGCATTTTATTAGTGTTACAAGTTCTACATATAAATAGTGTAATATTCTATATAGTTCTGTATTAGCTGTGTACCCACAAATTTCTCAATTTCAATGTTCATCATCAAAATTCTTTCAAATGGCTCCATTAAGAGTTCATAATATATCTGTGTCATAAGTTACCATTGCTCTAGTGATTGATGTTTTATTAGTCATGTGGCATTGGAATTTCATTTTTATACATCATTTAATAATTTTACAGGAAAAAGTTCAATATACAATTATTGAGTCACCTATCCCCTGAAGACAGGTGAAGGGAAGTACATAAATGTTTTATCTTTCTTCTTTGTCTCAGTGGACATGTTCAACCTAGCATAGTTGCATGGGTGTAGTGAAATTTTTTAAAAAAATGATATGGATGTTAATACTTCATTAATAAACACTATGGGAACAATCTAATGAGGTACTATTCCTCATTACAGGATCCTTCACTTGCTTGGTTTTCTGTCCTGGGTTTATTTATTTATTCTCATGCTGGTGTTCTGCCAGATTAACAAAACTAGCTTCATCCAATTTTCTTTGAGTTCTCTGTGTGAAAGACAAGGAAGTTATCTGTATTAGTTATCTATTGCTACCTAACAAATTAGCAGCTTAAATCAGAAAACATTTATTAGCTCACACTGTTTTCTGAGAGTCAAGGATCTGGGAATGGTTTAGCATAGGGTTCTCACCATAGAATGTTCCTCTGACTCCAAACTCAGTCTGGCCCTGTTGTAATGGCATAGCTGACACACCGTTCATGCCTGTCTTTCTGCCACCACAGTGCTCATGTCCTCACTTACTCTGATGGAAACACAGTTTGATGCTATGTTTCCTATATGTCCTCTCCCATAAATGAAACCAGTATCTTCAAAGCAAGACACATTAGGGAATAATGGTGGCCAGGGAATGTGGCAGACACTTTATATAACACCAGTGATCCCAAACCAGGGGTTGTTACCATCCAGGGGAGAATTGCCAACATCTGGAGACATTTTTGGCTGTCACAGCAGGAGTGGGTGTTACTGGCATCTAGTGGGCAGAGGCAATGGATGTTATTTAACATCCTACAATACATGGAGCATTCAATATGTCAGCAAATCTGGAAGACCCAGCAGTGACCACACGACTGGAAAAGGTCAGTTTTCATCCCAATTCCCAAGAAGGATGGTACTAAATAATGTTCTAACCATCGCACAATTGCATGCATCTCCCATGTTAGTAAGATCATGGTTGAAATCTTGCATGCTAGAATTCAGCATTATGTGAACCAAAAACTTTCAGATGTCTAAGATGGGTTTAGAAAAGGCAGAGGAATCAGAGATTGAATTGCCAACATTCACTGGATCATAGAGAAGGCAAGGGAATTCCAGAAAATCATCTACCTCTATTTTATCGACTACGCTAAAGTCTTTGACTGTGCGGATCATAACAAAGTGGAAAGCTCTTAAAGAGATGAGAATACCAGGCCATCTTAACTGTCTCCTGAGAAAACTGCATGTGGATCAAGAAGCAACAATTGAACCCTATATGGAACAACTGATTAGTTTAAGATTGAGAAAGGAGTATGACAGGGCTGTCTGCTGTCACCCTGTTTGTTTAATCTATACACTGAGCACATCATGAGAAATGCCGGGCTGGATGAGTTACAAGCTGGAATCAAGATAGGCGGGAGAAATATCAGCAACCTCGGATATGCGGATGATACCAGTCTAATGGTAGAAAGCAAAGAGGAACTAAAGAGCCTCTTGATGAGGGTGAAGGAGGAGAGTGAAAGAACGACTTAAAAATAATATTAAAAAAACTAAGACCATGGCATCTGGCCCCATTCAGTTCAGTTCAGTCGCTCAGTCGTGTCCGACTCTCTGCGACCCCATGAATCACAGCACGCCAGGCCTCCCTGTCCATGACCAAATCCCAGAGTTCACACAAACTCATGTCCACAGAGTCGGTGATGCCATCCAGCCATCTCACTCTCAGTCGTCTCCTTCTCCTCCCGCCCCCAACCTTTCCCAGCATCAGAGTCTTTTCCAGTGAGTCAACTCGTCATATGAGGTGGCCAAAGTATTGCAGCTTTAGCTTTAGCATCAGTCCTTCCAATGAACACCCAGGATTGATCTCCCTTAGAATGGACTGGTTGGATCTCCTGGTGGTACAAGGGACTCTCAAGAGTCTTCTCCAACACCACAGTTCAAAAGCATCAATTCTTTGGCGATCAGCTTTCTGGAGGAGAGTGAAAGAACGACTTAAAAATAATATTAAAAAAAACTAAGACCATGGCATCTGGCCCCATTACTTCATGGCAAATAGAGGGGAAAAGGTGGAAGTAGTGTCAGATTTCCTCTTTTCGGCTTCTAAAATCACTGCGGATGGAGACTGCAGCCATGAAATCAGAGGACAGTTACTTCTTGACAGAAAAGCAATGACAAACCTAGACAGTTGTGTTGAAAAGCAGAGGCATTATTCTGCTGACAAGTCTGTATAGTCAAGGCTATGGTCTTCCCAGTGGTCGGTCACATACAGTTGTGAGAGAAGGCAGAGTGCCAAAGAACAGATGCCTTTGAATTGTGGTGCTGAAGACTCCTGAAAGTTCCTTGGACAGCAGGAAGATCAGATCAGTCAGTTTAAGGGAAATCAACCCCAAATAGTGGAAGGACTGATGCTGAAGCTCCAGTATTTTGGTCGTCTGATGTGAACAACCGACTCATTGGAAAAGTCCCTGATGCTGGGGAAGATTGAGGACAAAAGGAGAAGAGGGCGTCAGAGGATGAGATAACTGGATGGCCTCACCGATGCAATGGACATGAACTTGGGCAAACTTCGGGAGATGGTGAGAGACAGGGAGGCCAGGCGTGCTGCAGTCCATGGGGTCGCAAAGAGTCAGACACAACTGGGCAACTAAACAACAACAACAATACATGGAACAGTCCCCACAACAGTAATTCAGTTCAGTTCAGTCACTCAGTCGTGTCCAACTCTTTGCGACCCCATGCTGCTGCTGCTGCTGCTAAGTCACATCAGTCGTGTCAGTAATTATCCAGCTCCAAATGTCAGTAGTGGCAAGGCTGAGAAACCGTGCTATACACTGTCTCATTTAGTCCTCACAGAAGCCCCACAAGGATCTGATCCCCTTTTTTCCAGATATGGAGGCTTTTCCTTTCCTTGGTTTCCTTTTCCAAGAAACCGAGGCTGAGAAGTTTTTGCAGTTCCACCCTGTGGTGGTAGGAGAATTTGCACTTATGTTTTAGTTTAGAAAAGCTACGGTCTTTATTTCTGTTACTTCCTGCAAGGCTCAGGGCTCTCCTGACTGCCATTCAGGAACAGCTGGGGGGGACGGAGCATGCTCTGTGCCAGTGTTGTTCAAACTGCAGTTTCCCATCTGTTAATAGGTTGTACATAAAATTAGTGGTGGTCTTGGATCAGCAAAATAATAATCATCAAAATAAAAGAAAAATATTAGAAAACATGTATTGTTTTGTGAAACTTTAATTTCAGATATGTGGGTGGGTGGGTATATACACTTCTACTTATTTGAAATGTATATCTTCCTAAGATTTGCCATCAAAATGTTTGAGAAGCCTGCTCCATATAGTTGCTGAGTTGTGGGTGTAACTCATTAAGAAATCCTTCGCCATGATCCCTGAGGATAATGAAGCCAATTTTATCTAATTCATGGATGATATGAAGGAAAAGGTAAAATTGGGTTGATTATATACTGGAGACACTATCTCTGCAGTAATCACCCATTCATCAATTATTTACTAAGCATCTGCTCCACCTGGACCTGTTCTAGGTGGTAAAGGTACAGTGGAGAACAAAACAATTATGTTCTAATAGAGCTTACATTCTGGTGGAGGAAGGCAGGCAATAGTCATACAAAGAGTAGAAATGACCCACCTGATAGTGACTGCAGTCACTTTCAGAGCTGCTGTCTTTCTGGGAACATCCTTCCCCTCAACATCCCAGTCAGTCATTCCATTCACAGGTGATACCCTGGTTTCTGGTGCTTCTAGTTCATATCTCCCTTCAGAATCAATGCAGTGGTCAGCCTCAGCACACACAGAATTCAGAGACAGGAAAAATTAAAGAAGAGGGCTGAGGATGGGTGAGAAATTGGATAATACAATCCCAAAATTTTATAATTTACTAGACATTTTAAAATTCTGTTAGGATGGTTCAGAATTTCCATCAAGAGATGGTAATAAACTGTAGAGTTTTTAGCCCGTTAGTTAAAAATATTATAAATTCAAGAAACTTGTCTTCCCAATTTGTTTTTTGAAGAGCTGGTTTCTTTATCTTTCAGGGGCATCTATCTCATGCTTATAGATGATAAACAATGGCGTCTGTACATAGGAGTTATGAATGAGCTGTGACTTATTGATATGGAATTAATACATAATAAGACTGTGCTTCCTTTGTTGCTGTGATACAGTAACACTGTTTAATATAGATGTACTCTTAAGATATGTTACATATACTTGGAATTTTACAAGATGTATACATACATGAACTGCATCTGACTAGGGCTGGAAATGTCTGGTTTGTGAAGTGAGTTGAAAGTTTTTGGTCAAAGGCAGGTAAGGACATTACAAAGGATAAACCTATAAGTTTAGATGGAAATAGTCTTTAGGCTCTGGGAGCATGTGGATATACATGGTGCTTGAACAGGTTAACTAGTTGAACTTTTATTTACATCTTTGTCAGATGGTTAATCAAAACCAGTTGTGTGTGTGCTAGACACGGAAGCTCAAATGGTGACCAAGACATAATCCCTGCTGCCTTGGGGCTTGTCATAGGAAGACAGGCAAATGAACCAGCAATTATAATATCATGAGAGGTAAGAGGTGCTATGGGGCAGAAGCGGAAAGCTCACGGTAGGAAGTCTAACTTACAAAGTTCTTTTTAGAGGGGGAATTGTAAAGTAGAACGTAACAGAAGGCAGAAAGATTTGGTAAGAAATGAAGGAGATAAGTAAAAGAAGGGAGATCACAGAAAGGCAGGGCATGTCTAAGTCTATGTGAGCGTTGTAAGGGGTACTTTGAGGCCTCTAGCCTACCAGTAATTCCAGTTTGGGTTTAAGTAAGTGTTAGTCACTCTGTTGTGTCCAACTTTTTGCAGCCCCATGGACTGTAGACTCCTCTGCCATGGGATTCTTCAGGCAAGAATATGGGAGTGTGTTGTCATTTCCTACTCCAGGGGATCTTTCCGACCCCGGAATCGAATCTGTGTCTCTTGCACTGGCAGGCTGGTTCTTTACCTTTAGTGCCACTTGGGAAACTTTGGGTTTGGGTATTGTTTCTATGACACTGTTAAAGTATACACATATTAAAAGGATGGGGAAGTAGGGTTAAAGTATTTCTTTAGTTTGCCTATTTTACTGTGAAAAAATAATATTTTTGGAATGGGTAATGGGATTCTTTTTAACATAGTAATTAAATTCCACCACAGAAGACACTGCAAGATTCTTTCCCCTTTTCCATTTAATAAATACAATTGAATAAAAATACTTTCTTTTGCAAGCAAACTGCCTTTCTTCCCTCTACAGATTTCATGGGAGCCTCCTGTGACCACTCTCGTGTAGCTACAACACTCACACTTGAGCTCCAGCTGTGTCCATGTCCCCTCACACAAACCTCTTTTCCCCTCAGTGGAGATGGCTACCTCTCATTTAACATGCCTGAAAATATTACTTAGATATGGTTCTGAAAGATAGAAACAAGACATGTGGCTTTGAAAAATGCTGCAGAGATATTATATTCTTTTCCATTATGGTTTATCCCAGGAAACTGGATATGGTTCCTTGTACTATACAGAACATTGTTTCTCCTTTCTAAATGCAATAATTTGTGTCTATTCCAACCTCAAACTCCCAGTCCCTCCCCCTCTCCTGCTTGACAACCACAAGTCTGTTCTTTATGTGTGTATATCTGTTTCTGCTTTGTAGGTAGTTTCATTTGTGCCTTATTTTAGATTCCACATATAAGTGATATCATATAGTATTCCTGTCTTACTTCACTCTGTATGATAATCTCCAGTTGCCTCCATACTGTTGCAACTGGCATTATTTCATTCTTCTTTATGGCTGAGTAATATTCCATTGTATATATGTACACCTACTTTATCAATTCATCTGTCAGCGGATGTTTCCATGTCTTGGCTTTTGTGAATAGTGCTGCTGTGAACATAGGTGTGCATGTATCTTTTTAAATTATAGTTTTGTGTGGGTATATGTCCAGGAGTGGGATTGATGGATCATATGGTAGTTCTATTTTTTTTTTACATTTATTTATTTATTTTAAATCAAATAATCCAATTTTATTTTATTTTTTTTCAAGTTGAACAGACTAAATTTCTTTAAACAAACTTACTTATAATCCAGAGTCCTTTAAAAACTTAATAGCATTTATACATTGAAGGTATTTGATTTTCTTGTAACTAGCACTTCAAAGGAGAAGGAAATGGCAACCCACTCCAGTGTTCTTGCCTGGAGAATCCCAGGGACGGGGGAGCCTGGTGGGCTTCCGTCTGTGGGGTCACACAGAGTCGGACACGACTGAAGTGACTTAGCAGCAGCAGCAGCAGCACTTCAAATGCAACAAACACTTGAAGCAACAAGCATTTGACCCAACAAGTAAAACTTTCTACAGTTCATAACTTTTATAAATAAAATAAATTAAATGTACAGTGAATAAGTTCTCTGAAATATTTCAATATTTCTGCAGGTTTAGTAACATCGTAAAATACATTTCAACTAAAATTCACAAATCTAAAAACCTGTTAGGCATTTTTAGGCGTTTTAAGTTGGAAATGAAGACCAATGTTACATCGTAATATGCCAATTACAAATAGTACTTCAAATAGAAAATACTAAAGTTTGTCCCAAACTTTAAAAACTATTCATGAACTCAACACTGAACTATTGATGGCTATGAGAATTGTTTCCTAGCCTTTTCGAAAATTTCAACCCATTTACGTTTAAGGTAATTATTGATAAGTACGATCCCATAGCCATTTTCTTTATTGCTTCGGGTTCAAGTTTATACACTCTTTCTGTGTTTCCTGTTTATAGAAGATCCTTTAGCATTTGTTGGAGAGCTGGTTTGGTGATGCTGAATTCCCTCAGCTTTTGCTTGTCTGTAAAGCTTTTGATTTCTCCTTCATATTTGAATAAGATCCTTGCTGGGTATAGTAATCTGGGCTGTAGGGTATTTTCTTTCATCACTTTAAGTATGTCTTGCCACTCCCTTCTGGTCTGAAGAGTTTCTGTTGAAAGATCAGCTGTTATCCTTATGGGAATCCCCTTATGTGTTATTTGCTGCTTTTCCCTTGCTGCTTTTAATATTTGTTCTTTGTGTTTGATCTTTGTTAATTTGATTAATATGTGTCTTGGAGTATTTCGCCTTGGGTTTATCCTGTTGGGGACTCTCTGGGTTTCTTGGACTTGGGTGATTATTTCTTTCCCCATTTTAGGGAAGTTTTCAACTATTATCTCCTCAAGTATTCTCTCATGGTCTTTCTTTTTGTCTTCTTCTTCTGGGACTCCTATGATTCGAATGTTGGAGCGTTTAACATTGTCCCAGAGGTCTCTAATATTGTCCTCATTTCTTTTAATTCGTTTTTCTTTTTTCCTCTCTGTTTCATTTATTTTTACAATTCTATCTTCTAGTTCGCTTATCCTGTCTTCTGCCTCTGTTATTCTACTGTTTGTTCCCTCCAGAGTGTTTCTGATCTCATCTATTGCATTATTCATTGTATATTGACTCTTTTTTATTTCCTCTAAGTCCTTATTAAATCTTTCTTCCATCTTCTCAATCCTTTTCTCCAGGTTATTTATCTGTAACTCCATTTTGCTTTCAAGATTTTGAATCATTTTCACCATCAAAATTTGAAATTCTTTATCAGGTAAATTCCCTATATCTTCTTCTTTTGTTTGTGTTGGTGGGCAATTATCTTGTTCCTTTACTTGCTGGGTATTTCTCTGCCTCTTCATCTTGCTTATATTGCTTTGCTTGGGGTGGCCTTTCCCTCTTCTTGCAGTTTGTGGAGTTCTCTTTATTATGTAGTTTCTTCGCTGTGTGTGGGGTTGGACGGGTGACTTGTCCGGGTTCCCTGGTTAGGGAAGCATGTGTCGGTGTTCTGGTGGGTGGAGCTGGATTTCTTCTCTCTCCTTTAGAAGACAATGGGCTGCTTTCTGGGAGCCTGATGTCCTCTGCCAGTATTCAGAAGTTGTTTTGTGGACTTTACTCCGCGTTCAAATGTTCTTTTGATGAATTTGTGGGGGAGAAAGTGGTCTTGCCGTCTTATCCCTCCGCCATCTTGTTCCTTCCTCCCCAGAACACTGGACTCTTATATTCCACTTGGTCGTGGAGTATCTCTTCCCAGCTGCTCCAGCAAGGCGCAGCCGCTGTACCTTACCTTGGACGAGGGGTATCTCCTCAAGGCCGCCCCTCCTACTTTGAATGTGGATCAGCTCCTCTCGACCCTCCAGTGCCCAAGCAGCCACCGCCTCCTGAACATGGTACAGCTCCTCTCGGCCACCGCCCTAACCCTGGGCGCGGGGTAGCTCATCTCAGCCACGATTCTGCTCGTGGCCGGTTGCGCCTGGGGCGGGCATCTCTGGCCGGTAGTTCTATTTTTAGTTTTCTGAGGAGCTTTCATAGTGTTTTCCATAGTGACCAACTTACATTCCCACCAACAGTGTGGGAGGGTTCCCTTTTCCCCATACCTATTTTAGTTTACTCTTTTGACAGATCCCTTTGGAATTTTTGAATGGTAGCAACACTATATTTATTACAAGCCCAAATTTAAATCCAGGCTCCCGCCACCCCCCTTCTCTCTATCACTTCCTTCCTCAAACTGATGCCAGGCCCTCTTATAGGGACTAGGCACACTATAGTGAAAAAGACAAGTACTTGTTCCCATGAAACTTACATTCTAGAAGAGAAAACAAAAGTTCAGAGTTCTTCTCTGCCTTCAATTAGTAATACCCACCTGTAGCAAGATCAATATTCAATTTATCTATGATAGTATAAGAAAGTACAATTTAAGAAGCCACTCCTATTAGGTGCTCTGGTGCTAGAAAGTTGCTGAGCATGGCTTTCTCTGGAGAAACACTGGGATTTCAGAGTAAAACTGAGTTTTCCTTTGTATTGCCACTCTGTACAGCAAAATGCAAGAAAGTTACAGTATTTCCTCTGCAAAATTTACAGACTCTTCTCCCTTTCAGCACATAAGAGATACATTTCTAGAACTCTGAAATTCCTGGTGCAGAGGAATTAGATGTCCATGAAAGCTAAATAAAGAGACCAGAGGCGTGAGAAGGTGTGGTAGGAACCTTATGGTGACACCGTTCGCTAGAAAGATGAACTCACTTAGAAGTGAGTCCACCCTGGGATCTATCCAAAGATATTCAGTTACTGAAATTACCAAAAAGGCCTTGTTAAGTGCAGGCCTGAATCCTGAATGTAATATGTATCTTTTTTGGCTTATTAATCACATTCTCAAATTTTTCAGTGCCCATTCTCATCTAGATTCTGCCCATACCCAGACATCTGCCTCTTGTTTCTCTTTCCACTTGATTCTTTCCTACTGCTCATCAATGGCTAAGAGCTTTGAGATACTAAAAAGTGAACTTGGAGAAAAATATAAGCTTAACATACCACAACAACCACTTCAGCACATTGTTTTAGGGTGCTATCAGTATGCAGTAAAGGCATCAGGGGAAGAGGTAGGAGATGGTGGATACCAATGAGCCTGATATATATAGTCATATTGGAGTATCATGGTAATGAAAAGGTTGCTATGAAAGGTCACTTTAGTTTCAGTGTCGTTATATTCTCCTTTAAGAAGCTAAAATGCAGGATTTATGAATAATGATAAAAGACTGAATGTATGGTTTTATTTTTAAGAAGTGAGGAATGACATCACCAAGATGGCAGAATAGTCCATTCCCGACTTTGGTCCCCCTGACAAGAACAACTTAGAACCGTTCAACAATAAGACATCACTGAGAGAATCCTAGATCATGAGAATGAGACCCCTGCACTACATGACCATGCTGAGAGGTCTCCTTCTTGTTGCAGTCACAGAGCTAAAAGCAGTTTTAAATATCAATGTTCTGGTCTTACTCTCGCAGGTCAATTTTCCCCCAATACTTTTATTATACATTTTGTTCATAAAAATGTTAGTTCAGTATAGTTGCTCAGTCATGTCCAACTCTTTGCGACCCCATGAATCACAGCACACCAGGCCTCCCTGTCCATCACCAAGTCCCGGAGTTCACTCAAACTCATGCCCGTCAAGTCGGTGATGCCATCCAGCCATCTCATTCTCTGTCGTCCCCTTCTCCTCCTGCCCCCAATCCTGCCCAGCATTAGCGTCTTTTCAAATGAGTCAATTCTTTGCATGAGGTGGCCAAAGTATTGGAGCTTCAGCTTTAGCATCAGTCCTTCCAATGAACACACAGGAATGATCTCCTTTAGGATGGACTGATTGGATCTCCTTGCAGTCCAAGGGACTCTCAAGAGTCTTCTCCAACACCACAGTTCAAAAGCATCAATTCTTCAGCGATCAGCTTTCTTCACAGTCCAACTCTCACATCCATACATGACTACTAGAAAAACCATAGCCTTGACTAGACGGACCTTTGTTGGCAAAGTTATGTCTCTGCTTTTAATATACTATCTAGGTTGGTCATAACTTTCCTTCCAAGGAGTAAGCGTCTTTTAATTTCCTGGCTGCAATCAGCATCTGCAGTGATTTTGGAGCCCCCCAAAATAAAGTCTGACACCGTTTCCACTGTTTCCCCATCTATTTCCCATGAAGTGATGGGACCAGATGCCATGATCTTAGTTTTCTGAATGTTGAGCTTTAAGCCAGCTTTTTCACTCTCCTCTTTCACTTTCATCAAGAGGTTCTTCAGTTCCTCTTCACTTTCTGCCATAAGGGTGGTGTCATCTGCATATCTGAGGTTATTGATATTTCTCCCAGCAATCTTGATTCCAGCCTGTGCTTCTTCCAGCCCAGCATTCCTCATGATGTACTCTGCATATAAGTTAAATAAGCAGGGTGACAATATACAACCTTGACGTACTCCTTTTCCTATTTGGAACCAGTCTGTTGTTCCATGTCCAGTTCTAACTGTTGCTTCCTGACCTGCATATAGGTTTCTCAAGAGGCAGGTCAGGTGGTCTGGTATTCCCATCTCTTTCAGAATTTTCCACAGTTTATTGTGATCCACACAGTCAAAGGCTTTGGCATAGTCAATAAAGCAGAAATAGATGTTTTTCTGGAAGTCTCTTGCTTTTTCCATGATCCAGCAGATGTTGGCAATTTGATCTCTGGTTCTTCTGCCTTTTCTAAAACCAGCTTGAACATCTGGAAGTTCATGGTTCACGTATTGCTGAAGCCTGGCTTAGAGAATTTTGAGCATGACTTTCCTAGCGTGTGAGATGAGTGCAATTGTACAATAGTTTGAGCATTCTTTGAGAGGAGCTACTCCACCTCCAAGGTCGGGGTGGCGGCTGAGAGGAGCAACCCCACGTCCACGGAGCAGTGGCTGTGCGGGAGCAGCAGGGCCAAGAGGAGCTACTCCACGTTCAAGGTCAGGAGGGGCGGCCGTGAGGAGATATCCCTCATCCAAGATAAGGAGCAGCATCTGCGCTTTGCTGGAGCAGCCGTGAAGAGATACCCCACGTTCAAGGTAAGAGAAACCCAAGTAAGACGGTAGGTGTTGCGAGAGGGCATCAGAGGGCAGACACACTGAAACCATTATCACAGAAAACTAGTCAGTCTGATCACACGGACCACAGCCTTGTCTAACTCAATGAAACTAAGTCATGCCGTGTGGGGCCACCCAAGACAGGTGGGTCATGGTGGAGAGGTCTGACAGAATGTGGTCCACTGGAGAAGGGAATGGCAAACCACTTCAGTATTCTTGCCTTGAGAACCCCATGAACAGTATGAAAAGGCAAAATGATAATATACTGAAAGAGGAACTCCCCAGGTCGGTAAGTGCTCAATATGCTACTGGAGATCAGTGGAGAAATAACTTCAGAAAGAATGAAGGGATGGAGCCAAAGCAAAAACAATACCCAGTTGTGGATGTGACTGGTGATAGAAGCAAGGTCTGATGCTGTAAAGAGCAGTATTGCATAGGAACTTGGAATGTTAGGTCCATGAATTAAGGCAAATTGGAAGTGGTCAAACAGGAGATGGCAAGAGTGAACATAGACATTCTAGGAATCAGTGAACTAAAATGGACTGGAATGGGTGAATTTAACTCACATGACCATTATATCTACTACTGTGGGCAGGAATCCCTTAGAAGAAATGGAGTTGCCATCATGGTCAACAAAAGAGTCCGAAATGCAGTACTTGGATGCAAATCTCAAAAACGACAGAATGATTTCTGTTTGTTTCCAAGGCAAACCATTCATCATCACAGTAATCCAAGCCTATGCCCCAACCAGTAACGCTGAAGAAGCTGAACGGTTTTATGAAGACCTACAAGACCTTTTAGAACTAATACCCAAAAAAGATGTCCTTTTCATTATAGGGGACTGGAATGCAAAAGTAGGAAGTCAAGAAACACCTGGGGTAACAGGCAAATTTGGCCTTGGAGCACGAAATGAAGCAGGGCAAAGGCTAATAGAGTTTTGTCAAGAGAACGCACTTGTCATAGCAAACACTCTCTTCCAACAACACAAGAGAAGACTCTACACATGGACATCACCAGATGGTCAACACTGAAATCAGATTGATTATATTCTTTGCAGCCAAAGATGGAGAAGCTCTATACTGTTAGCAAAAACAAGACCGGGAGCTGACTGTGGCCCAGATCATGAACTCCTTATTGCCAAATTCAGACTTAAATAGAAGAAAGTAGGGAAAACCACTAGACCATTCATAAAAAATATCTACCTTTTTTTTTGGAAAGCACTCTTCCAGTGATTGATCTAATTGTATTTCTCCACACCTCTGGTTATAGTTGATAGTTCCAGGAAGGGCATCTAACCCAAGCAGATCTCTTACAGGATTTTGAATTGGGCATCAGAGAAAGAAAAATTCACTTTCTGTAGAAACAGACTTGAAGATCTGGAAGCTGTCAGCACTTCTGTTTTTGATTTGCAGAAATCAGTTCCAAAGAAGAGAGCCAAAAACCAGAGATGGTGAATCTTGGGGTTGGGCCAGTCCAGGGTTGCAGTCATCCTGAGGTTTACAGTGGAGAATGGTAATATTTATCTGGTCCTTATTAAGTACTGGAGATTCAGTTCTACGTGTTTTTTACTGAACATTGAAAAATCCTATGAGATAAAAACTGTCATGATCATCCTCCTAGTTTTATGGAGGAGAATATTGAAAAATAGGCTTCAGAATGCATGCTCTGAACCACTGTTCTTTTGTCTCCAGGCCAGCAAGTAACTTCCCTTATCAAAGTTTGAGGTGGGTATCTCCCACTTTTGGCCAAATTATGTAATATGTGTACTAATACACTAACCAAAGGAATATATCAATATATGTCCAAAGCCACTTTTAATATCCTCCCCCCTCAAGGTTTTTCCTAGCTTCCCTTTCTCACTAAATGACATTGTCATCCATTACAGAAAAAAATGGCATCTTAGGAATCATTCTGGATCCCTTTCTTCCTAACCTCCACATCACCTCATTTTACATGCAAAATCACTTTATTATACAAGCACATTCTGGGCAGTTACTACGGACAAAACTCGTACCTTCAAGCCAGTCCCCTTCTCTTTATTCCCATAGTTAATGCTCTGGTTCATACAACTGACCTTGACCTTCCTCCAGTCTTTTTGTGCCCTTTTTCCTCACCTGTAATCTGGGGTCAATCACACCTATTCCAGAAGCTATTTTGAGAATTAAATGTGATAAAGCATAAAAACCAGTAGTCATTCAATTATCAGAGTATTTCTTCTAAGAGTGAAACCATTCTTATGTGTGATCAGGAAGATTTTCATACTGCTTGCTTTTACGAAAAATGTGGGTTGTAATGGTAAAGATTCCATGAACACAATTTCATATTTTTGTACTTTTCCAGTTAACATGATTGCCTGCCGAAATCTTTTAACATAAATTCTTAGAACACACACATAAAACCCCACCATAAAACCCAACAACCCTAAATCCCCCCTCCTTATACTCTACTAGCAGATATGCTAAAGATTGTTATGTATCTGAATCAGTTCAGTTCAGTCGCTCAGTCATGTCCGACTCTTTGCGACCCCATGAACCACAGCACGCCAGACCTCCCTGTCCATCACCAACTCCCAGAGTTCACTCAAACTCATGTCCATCAATTCGGTGATGCCATCCAGCCATCTCATTCTCTGTCGTCCCTGTCTCCTCCCACCCTCAATCCCTCCCAGCATCAGACTCTTTTCCAGTAAGTCAACTCATCGCATGAGGTAGCCAAAGTATTGGAGTTTCAGCTTCAGCATCAGTCCTTCCAATGAACACCCAGGATTGATCTCCTTTAGGATGGACTGGTTGGATCACCTTGCAGTCCAAGGGACTCAAAAGAGTCTTCTCCAGCACCACAGTTCAAAAGCATCAATTCTTCAGCGATCAGCTTTCTTCACAGTCCAACTCTCATATCCATACATGACCATGGGGAAAACCATAGCCTTGACTAGACGGACCTTGGTTGGCAGAGTAATGTCTCTGCTTTTTAATATGCTGTCTAGGTTGGTCATAACTTTCCTTCCAAGGAGCAAGCGTCTTTTAATTTCCTGGCTGCAATCAGCATATGCAGTGATTTTGGAGCCCAAAAAAATAAAGTCTGACACTGTTTCCACTGTTTTCCCATCTATTTCCTATGAAGTGATGGGACCAGATGCCATGATCTTTGTTTTCTGAATGTTGAGCTTCAAGCCAAACTTTTCACTCTCCTCTTTCACTTTCATCAAGAGGCCTTTGTGTTCCTCTTCACTTTCTGCCATAAGGGTGGTGTCATCTGCATATCTGAGGTTATTGATATTTCTCCCAGCAATCTTGATTCCAGCTTGTGCTTCTTCCAGCCCAGCATTCCTCATGATGTACTCTGCATATAAGTTAAATAAGCAGGGTGACAATATACAACCTTGACGTACTCCTTTTCCTATTTGGAACCAGTCTGTTGTTCCATGTCCAGTTCTAACTGTTGCTTCCTGACCTGCATACAGGTTTCTCAAGAGGCAGTTCAGGTGGTCTGGCATTCCCATCTCTGTCAGAATGTTTCACAGTTTATTGTGATCCACACAGTCAAAGGCTTTGGCATAGTCAATGAAGCAGAAATAGATGTTTTTCTGGAACTCTCTTGCTTTCTCCATGATCCACCGGATGTTGGCAATTTGATCTCTGGTGCCTCTGCCTTTTCTAAAACCTGCTTGAACATCTGGGAGTTCACGGTTCACGTATTGCTGAAGCCTGGCTTGGAGAATTTTGAGCATGACTTTACTAGCATGTGAGATGAGTGCAATTGTGCGGTAGTTTGAGCATTCTTTGGCATTGCCTTTCTTTGGGATTGGAATGAAGACTGACCTTTTCCAGTCCTGTGGCCACTGCTGAGTTTCCCAAATTTGCTGGCATATTGAGTGCAGCACTTTCACAGCATCATCTTTCAGGATTTGAAATAGCTCAATTGGAATTCCATCACCTCCACTAGCTTTGTTCGTAGTAATGCTCTCTAAGGCCCACTTGACTTCACATTCCAAGATGTCTGGTTCCAGGTGAGTGATCACACCATCGTGATTGTCTTCATCATGAAGATCTTTTTTGTACAGTTCTTCTGTGTATTCTTGCCACCTCTTCTTAATATCTTCTGCTTCTGTTAGGTCCATACCATTTCTGTCCTTTATCGAGCCCATCTTTGCATGAAATGTTCCCTTGATATCTCTAATTTTCTTGAAAAGATCTCTTGTTTTTCCTATTCTGTTGTTTTCCTCTATTTCTTTGCATTGATCGCTGAGGAAGGCTTTCTTATCTCTCCTTGCTATTCTTTGGAACTCTGCATTCAGTTGCTTATATCTTTCCTTTTCTCCTTTGCTTTTCACTTCTTTTCTTTTCACAGCTATTTGTAAGGCCTCCTCAGACAGCCATTTTGCTTTTTTGCATTTCTTTTCCATGGGGATGGTCTTGGTCCCTGTCTCCTGTACAATGTCACGAACCTCCGTCCAGAGTTCATCAGGCTCTCTATCTATCAGATCTAGTCCCTTAAATCTATTTCTTACTTCCACTGTATAATCATAAGGGATTTGATTTAGGTCATATCTGAATGGTCTAGTGGTTTGCCCTACTTTCTTCAATTTAAGTCTGAATTTGGCAATAGGGAGTTCATGATCTGAGCCACAGTCAGCTCCTGGTCTTGTTTTTGCTAACTGTATAGAGCTTCTCCATCTTTGGCTGCAAAGAATATAATCAATCTGATGTCGGTGTTGACTATCTGGTGATGTCCATGTGTAGAGTCTTCTCTTGTGTTGTTGGAAGAGGGTGTTTGCTATGACAAGTGCGTTCTCTTGGTAAAACTCTATTAGCCTTTGCCCTGCTTCATTTCGTGCTCCAAGGCCAAATTTGCCTGTTACTCCAGGTGTTTCTTGACTTCCTACTTTTGCATTCCAGTCCCCTATAATGAAAAGGACATCTTTTTTGGGTGTTAGTTCTAAAAGGTCTTGTAGGTCTTCATAGAACCGTTCAACTTCGGCTTCTTCAGCGTTACTAGTTGGGGCATAGGCTTGGATTACTGTAATATTGAATGGTTTGCCTTGGAAACGAACAGAAATCATTCTGCCGTTTTTAAGATTGCACCCAAGTACTGCATTTCAGACTCTTTTGTTGACTATGATGGCTACTCCATTTCTTCTAAGGGATTCCTGCCCACAGTAGTAGATATAATGGTCATCTGAGTTAAATTCACCCATTCCAGTCCATTTTAATTCACTGATTCGTAGAGTGTCGACGTTCACGCTTGCCATCTCCTGTTTGACCACTTCCAATTTTGCCTTGATTCATGGACCTAACATTCCAGGTTCCTATGCAATATTGCTCTTTATAGCATCGGACCTTGCTTCTATCACTAGTCACATCCACAACTGGGTATTTGTTTCACTTTGGCTCCATCCCTTTATTCTTTCTGGAGTTATTTCTCCACTGAGCTCCAGTAGCATACTGGGCACCTACCGACCTGGGGAATTCCTCATTCAGTATCCTATCATTTTGCCTTTTGATACTGTTCATGGGGTTCTCAAGGCAAGCATACTGAAGTGGTTTGCCATTCCCTTCTCCAGTGGACCACATTCTGTCAGACCTGTCCACCATGACCCGTCCATCTTGGGTGGCCCCACATGGCATGGCTGTTTCATTGAGTTAGACAGGGCTGTGGTCCATATGATCAGATCAACTAATTTTTTGTGATTATGATTTCAGTGTGTCTGCCTTCTAATGCCCCCTGCCAATACCTACCGTCTTATTTGGGTTTCTCTTGGTCGTGGAATATCTCTTTACAGCTGCAGGAAATACATTCATAAGAACTGAGCTATGAAGTATTATTAATGGGATAGATAGGCACCTGCTACAACCTCCTTCTGTTCCCTTCCGTCGCTCAGTCGTGTCCGACTCTTTGCGACCCCGTGGACTGTAGCCTACGAGGCTTCTCCGTCCATGGGATTCTCCAGGCAAGAATACCGGAGTGGGTTACCGTTTCTTTCTCCAGGGGATCTTCCCAACCCAGGGATCGAACCCGGGTCTCCCGCATTGGGGGCAGACGCTTTAACCTCTGAGCCACCAACCTCCTTAGTTATACCAAATCACCTACTGGCGCTTTAAGTTGTTAAAATTGCTCTGCTTGTTTAGCAAATACTCAAAGGTACAAATTCATTTATTTATTTAACAGAAGAAAAGGGTCTATATATCATATATGGTGGGGATTTCCTGGTAGCTCAGCCGGTAAAGAATCCACCTGCAATGCAGGAGACCCCGGTTTGTTCCCTGGGTTGGGAAGATCCCCTGGAGGGCATGGCAATCTACCCCGGTATTCTTGCTTGGAGAATACCCATGGACAGAGGAACCTGGCAGGCTTACACGGAGTCCATGGAGTTGCAAAGAGTTGGACACAACTGAGCAGCTAAGCACATCATACAGTGTACATTCAAATACACACACTATTTACATTCAACTTATAGAGATTTTTATCTTTTCCTTGATGCCAATCTGTCCAGGTATTTGAACACACTTCAGGCCTTTTATGAAAAACTTCAGTTTTATATGTGGGGCAAGTTTTTTTGGTAGTGGCATTATCTTCTTTGATCCATGAGATCAGGGAAACTGCTATCTACACACCTGACTTCAGAGGCATTGATGTCCATCTTGGAAAACAAAAATCAGAAATGTTCACAGTATGGAACAAAATCTCTGACTAAACACCTGACTATAAAAATGCAAGGAAGAAAATGAAAATAGAAGAAATGTTAAAAGACTATCCATGTAACTTCCACTTCAGAATGGGAGAGGTGTTTTTAAACATGACATGAAATCCAGAAGACAAAGACGGACAAGAGTTTCCCTGGTGGTCCAGTGGATAAGATCCAGTGCTCCTAATGCAGGGAGCCCAGAGTTTGAACCCTGACTAGGGAACAATATTCTGCACGCCACAACTAAAGAACCCATGTCACAACAAAGACGGGAGATCTTCATGCTGTGACTAAGACCTGGTGCAAAGACATTTTTTAAAAAAGTTGACCACATAACATTTGCTACAACAAAAGGATCTCATAAATCATGTCAAAAAAATTGGCAGGAAAATTACTTGCCACACAAAAAATATTACATAACTAACTCCCACCAATTAAAAAAAAATTGTAAAACTAGCAATTTATTGATAAGGAAATGCAAACGGTATGAAAAGGATGCTCAACAAAAATATCAGACATGCAAATTAAAACAAGATGCCACTGGACTGGCAACAAAAGCAGACTCAGTATTAATTTGCAGTACAAATGAGGATGTGGGATAATGACTACTGATAGAAGAGTACTCCAGTACGAGCTTGACTTCAATAATTTCTAGGAATCCGTCTGTATCTACTCAAGTCTTACTATACATTATGTAAAAGAATGTTCACAATCATCTAAAAGCAGAAAACTACAAACAACTTAAGTAGTTCATACTCAGTAACTGATTCAGTTGGGGAATCTCCATACAACAGCTTACAGTCCCTATTAAAATCAGATTAAAAAATTTCTTATTACCACTTACAAGACACTAAGTGTCTCACACAATTATTATTTCATCATGATTTATGTTTTTACAGATGCGAAAACTGAAATACAGAGAGGTCAATTAATTTGAGGCACTACACTACACTGCTGGTTTTGAAGAAGGAATGGGTCAGGAACCAAGGAAGACATGGCCTCTAGGAACAGAGACTAGCAGATTTTGCCATCAGACCTCCAGAAGGAACCAGCCCTCACACTGTATTTTGGAATTCTGGCCTCTAGAACTAAAACAAATGTGTTGTTTTAAGCCATTCAAGTTTGTGACTTTTTAAAGCACCCACAAGAAAGATACAACATAAGGAATATTAAAATACATGGACAACACAGTTTGCAGAAATGATCTAATGCTCAACGCAGGGTCATCAATTTCTGATCAAAACTAAAGGTTCTGTATCACTTACAAACCCACTGTTCAGAGCAAACAGTAGGTCTACAAAAAGGTTAATAAACAGTTTAGTATAATTAATTTTTCCTTTTCTCTGTATAAACTTTTGAAATTAGTTGAAATGTCTGTCACAACCGTCCTCAGAATACCTGATTTAAGATGGCAGTTTCAACAGCCTAGAACCTAAGCATCAAAATTTCACTTTGATGAAAAAAGTTCCTCTTAAGCATCACTGGAAACTAATTTTAGTAAGAAAATCTTTCCGTGTTAATGCATATTCCAGTTGAAACTACTAAACTCAAAGGGTCTAAAACAGGTACTCTAATGTCTTAGTGGTGAGTCAATTCCTAGGTAGGTTGATAAGAAAGTCCAGGGTTCCTGAGGACAAATGGGCCTGGAGCCCTAGAAAAGGAGAAAGGGGTCTAGGGCTTTCAAAGAGAAAAGGACAAATTCTTTTCTATGTTGCTTTGTCTTAGTCAATATAACAATGTTATCTTGCTAGAGGACATGTTTCTCCTTAACAAAGACCTTCTGACTAATCCTGTTATCTTAAAATGTATATTATGGAGTGAGCCTAGTAAAATCTATTGTTCATTCTAATCTTGTTAATTTAAGATGTATATTGTGGGAGTGGGTCTGAAAAAAGTATATAAGGCCTGGATAAGACTAGCTTGGGGGGCATTCCCCGTCCCCCTTCTGATGTCTGTGTCAGAAGCTTCCTCTGTCCCTTTTTTTACTTTAATGAAACTGCTACACGAAAGCTTTTGCGTGATCAAGCCTGGTCCCTGGTCCCAAAGCTAAATCTTCGGAGATCACAATTCCAACATCGTTCACTGTAAACTATCAGTGATACCACTGATCATACTTATAAACATGATGTTATTAATTCAATGAGTATCTCTAATCCCACCATAAAGGTCACCAGAAAAAAAAAAGTCTAATCACATAAAGGAATATAAAACTATTTATTGACCACTGTTCACCAGTATTTACAATAAAGTAAACAATATACAGTTGAATAACATTCTGATTACTACAGAGTTATTGTTTTTCTTGGCTTCTGCTGAACTAGTAACCCAAAATACTGAGAAAATTGAGCCTTCACGTAAGGAATGGATCAGTCAAGTCTGAAAAAACATGCAGGTCAAGCATAGATTAGAAAAGTTTGTTCACTCAATTTATTCCTGTAGATTGTAAATTGCCAAAATTTAAAACTATCTGATTAGGTTTCCATGAACAAATCTGAGACATCCCATGTATCACAACCTTTCCTAAATATAGCACAGAGACTTCAATTTCTTGTAAAACAATGGTTCACCAAAAGGAACCATCAAGTGTCAATTTAACTAAGTTTTGCTTTGCTATATTAAAACATACCAGAATTTTTCTACTTTTTTCATTTGGTTGGGAAGGCTGTTGATAGTGATAAAAATTTTCCTTCTAGGGTTTCTGCATATAAAACTGCATTTATATGCAGATATGGATGCAGATTCTGATAGGGACGCTTTAAAAAAATTACCCAATTAATTTGTATAATTAATTACAAAATTATTTAATTTGAAAGGTTAAGACTTAAATTTTCAATCTAAGTTGAAGTTATTTCTTATATTGCTCAAAATGATGTAATTCCAGAACATGGGCTTATCCATGGTTATGAAAGGCTGTTGTTTAAATATATTTACCAAAACAAAAACCACAACAAAAAATTAACTCCCAAACCATTTACATGTCTTTTATGTATACACATATAAAAAACTTAGAATGGTCCTCAGGCATATATGAATTAAATGCAAATTCTAAATTCTGATTGAGTAATGACTATAGAGGTTTCCTCCAACATTTAGAAAAACTGTTCTCTAATGCTGAGGAAATATACCATGGTATCAAATTCTTTCCTACTGAAGGAAGCAACTACAGAAAGCTTTTATTTGTTCAAAGTAACCAGTGCTACAGATGGAAAAAAAAAAACCAATGTAACTTCCCCAATATTACTTCAAAACAAACATATCAAACCTGATTTTCATTAGAATGTAGTCATTTCTTCACACTAATAAATCAAAAAAATCAAGACCCACATTTTTTATATATATATAAATATATATAAAAGGCAATGCAAACAATTATTGAGCCTCATCTTCTGGACAAGAATGCCAAGTTAGTCTCTCTTCATAAAAAGCAATTACAATTTGAGGACACTTCATATTTGCCTCTTTTGCCAGTACCAAGTCCGCCTCATCGGAATCTTTCCTGTCATGAGAGAAAAAAGTATTCAGTTAAAAAGCCTAAACATTTTTTTTCAACTGATAACCATGCATTTAAAAAATCGTAATTCAATCAAAACATGTTTAAGTGCTTCAAGAGGGTTATGTGGTTACCTGTGGCTGTGTCCCAATAAAATTTCATTTTCCAAGACAGGTCACAGTTTGCCAATCTCTGCTTTGCTAAGGAACGTGAATCATTCTTTCAGCAGATAACTACTTTCTACCTAGAGTGTCCCTGGTGGCTGGCTCAGTGCCAAGAATCTGCCTGTCAATGCAGGAGACAAAGGTCTGATCCCTGGGCCAGGAAGATCCCCTGGAGAAGGAAATGGCAACCCACTCTAGTATTCTTGCCTGGAAAATCCATGAACAGAGGAGCCTGGTGGTAATAGTCCCTGGGGTTGCAAAGAATCAGCCACGACTTAGTGACTAAAACCAAGTTGCCACCTAATGATGGTGAACTATTTATAAAGCCTAGATAGATAGGTTTTAAAAAAATTCGCAAGTTTTTAAAATAAAAAACGTTATCTATTCTTACTTTATAACAGCAATTACCCACACTCACCATTTCATGAGGAACATTAATTCTCCACTGCTGTCTGTGGCACCAATTATTCGTTCTGGATCAAGACCTCTGGCAAAACCTCTTGGTTTATCAGCCTGTTCGGAAGAAGTTAAATGATTATATAAATGTTTCCACACATTTCATCACAGAGCAAACTAATATTAACTTCATTTGTCTTCATGACATATAGCCTTCTGATTAGAGCAAGAGTACTAAACACCTTTTAATTTCCATTAAACTTATAAACAGAAAAAATAAATTTGGATGTCT
The DNA here is from genome assembly GCF_049115385.1 of Moschus berezovskii. Taxonomy (NCBI): domain Eukaryota; kingdom Metazoa; phylum Chordata; class Mammalia; order Artiodactyla; family Moschidae; genus Moschus; species Moschus berezovskii. Next base: position 78,867,615 of record NC_142462.1, read on the forward strand.
ATAAAAATATTCTGAATAATAAATCAAGAAAACAATTTTTTTCAAAGACACCACAAGGCAGGACAAAACCCAAATCTGTTATTTTTATTTAATGACTATAAATTCTTAAAAGCAGTTGTTTCAAATTACTTCTAGGAATCAGTATAAATTACATATTTTTAAAAGCACAAATTATAAATAGCAAAATCGTAAAAAGTTAAAAAAAAAACTGACAGTAACCAGTGCTGTAATCAATCTGAATGATAAGAAATCTTATAAAAATAAACCCGTGGTTCTCAAAAGTGTGGTTTGAGGGACCCCCAGGGATGCTGGAAACCTGGACTATTTATCTTCATGATCTCCTTTTTTCATGTATCTGTAACTACATAATCTTCACATACTTCTACCAAGCAACATATCACAGAAAACTGAATACTGAACTAAAGTCTTATTAAGACAAACACTGACAAAATTTGCAAAAATGTAAAATGCCAGGCCTTGTTATTCTTAACTAAAAATACGGTATTTTATAAATTTCTACTTTAATTTCAAATGCAGTTAGTACTGACAGTTATAATCCATATAAACAAGTTTTTTGGGATCCTCGAGAATTTTCTAGAGTGTAACAAATCCTTTTTTCCCCCATGAGACTTTTACATCATTACCTCAAGCTCTGGAGTCAGACTGCCTAGGTTATAATGATGTGCCTAACCTTTGTGGCTTTGAGCAAGTTAACTTGTGATTCAGGTTCATTTTCCATAAAATACTATTAATACTATCTGTTTCAGTCATTTCAAAGTATATGAAATGCAAATTTAGTTGTTCAGAACACTGCCTGGCACATTACATGGGCACAATACAGGATAACCATTGTTCCCTGGTGGCTCAGTGGTAAAGAATTCACTAGCAAATGCAGGAGATGCGGGTCCGATTCCCGGGTCAGGAAGATCCCCTGGAGAAGTAAATGGCAACGCACTCCAGTCTTCTGTGGGAAATTCCACGGATAGAAAAGCCTGGAAGGCTACACAATCCATGTGGTTCCAAAAGAGTACCACAGAACTTAGCAACTAAACAACACTGTTATTAAACGGTGCTTCTGTGGAGTATATGGTAGACTTTCAATTTCCTTATAACTGATTCTTAACATTGCCACCTTTTTGCTTTGTTTGCTAAAGCATTCAGAACCAAATTTGTAGCCCACATCTGTTTTCCTTCTATAAATACAAGGATTATTATACACCTACGATTTCCACAGACTTGCCATTAAGTTACTGGACTACCTGTAAAGCACTTAGAATATAGTTCAAATTACCTATTTTTAAATCCAAAGTCCCTATCAATAAATCTGTTAGGGTTAGGTCCCCAAGCCTAAATATAATTCAGACCCAATACTTTTCCCTAAATTACCATGTTAGGTCAAAAGGCAGGGCAAGTATAATCAGTTTTAAAGTTGAGGGTAGAAGCAAGGATGTAATTTGCCCAAAGCCACAGAGAAATCAATAAAGCAAAGGTTGGTTCAAAATACACACGCAGTGAATGAACCAGTTTTCTCAATTCATGCCAATAAAAAAACTATTACACAAGATTATATACTTCAAAATCAAAGTATTTTTTGGGAATACCAAGGATCATACGCCAGAATTTTGGTCACTAACACTCACTAATGATTTATTATCAGAATGTGTAAAAAAAAAACAAAAAAAAAACCACACATGTGATGTAGATCTTTTTCACTGTATTGTAAGTGACTTTCGATGATCTAGCTTTGTATTGTTTTTATTTAACACAGCTGGTTTAGATCAGAGGAAATTATCTCATCTGGGGCCAAATCCATCAATGTACCCGAAATAACAGTAGCACAATGATTTAAAGAAATTTAAGTGCTTACTGGACATTTACACAATGTAGGGTTAAACCATGCTTCTCTTTTCATCCTAAATATTAAGTATTTAAAGAGCCTTTTTAATGATATTTTTGAAGTATTCGTGTCTTAAAAAGTATTTTAAAAAAGCCATCCTTTTACAAAGAAGCCAATGTTATATACTTACAGCATCTCTTTTCTTCTTTGACTTGCTATCATCAGATTCACTGTCAGATAAAGATTTTCTTTTTGTTCCATCTTTTTCTTTACCAGCTTTTTGAGAATTAAGAAATGCTTCAATTAACTCTGGACAATCTAAATTTTCTTCAGGTTCCCAAGTATTGTCTGCACTGTGTTGTTTAAAAAAAAAAGTTCTTGGTTAATAAGCACCGTACAGATCAATTTAATAACACCTGACAAAAAGCCCTCTGTACTGCAGATACTTCCCCCTACCTCCTACCCACTACATGAAGAATCTGTACTTCATTTTGTCTACTTCCACAGTCTGTGCTAAGTGGGTAACCTGCTGTATTACCTCCCAGGTAACTGAACCTGACTAGTAGAATAAATGCAGCTAATATTTTTCCAAGTTACATGGACAACTCACTTTGGGATTTCTCACTCTCTTTCAGAAAAGTGAATTCTGTATCCCACCCCAAATTACTTTATCAGATAGTGTCGAGGGTTAAGGCCTCGAATACTGTGTTTTAAAAAATGTTAATTCAGAAGCATTCTCAAAAGTGAGACAGCATTTTCAATTTCTGCTGTAGTATTTCAATTCTACTCAAATTCTGAAATGAAGAAAGTTTTTACATTTTTAATTGGTTGGGAAAAAATTTCAAAATAAAAATCATGTTTTTGGGACCCATAAGCAAAAGCATTATTAGAACACTGTTTACTATATTGCCTATTGTTGCTTTTGGACTACAGTTACAAAGTAGCTGGGACAGAAAGCCACAGTCCCAAAAGCTCAGATTATCTTCTAGTATGGGCTCTTTAGGGAAAAAACTCGCCAATCCCTGATAATAAGGCCAAGATGACCATTTTCATGTTTTTCAGAAGGGCTGGAAAGAAAATGAGTATCAATTACCAAATGTGAAAGTGAGATCAGCCTACAACATTTGTGACACGATTGCCAACTTTGTGTGCTTTGATCCAAAAAACTTTTACAGAACTACACACAATGAAATGAATCATTTTAGAGATGCTAAGAAAGATGCTCTAAACCTCTGGTTACAACAAGGTCTGTTGATGTCCCGAGACTAAAATTGGCAGACTTAAGAGTGGAGGAGGACAAAAGAGCTAAAGTGGAGCCTCCATTCTGTAGTGTTATTTTAATCAAATATTACCTAATACATTATACAGCACATAGCAGGTCCTAGTCACACTAGTGGCCTTAACCATGGAGAGAAAGAGGGAGGAGTTAATTTTCCAATGTTTTGATGGCTAAGATACAAACAGCTTTTAATGCCTCAGAATAAAACAAAACCCCCAAAACCTGTCTGCCATATGAGGGTAATCACTTCTTCAGCAAATTGGTTAAGTCTTACTTAAAATACTGCAGACTTGGATCTAATTGTAGGAACTTTTTTTCTAGTGCCTAAATCACAAACTTACACACATATACTTAAGCTCAACTAAGGGTACTACAAGAATAAAACAGAAAAACATAAATCTTCCACTCAAATCATAATTCCCAAATTGCTGTGGAGGTGATTTTAAATGTGAATGGTAAAAGAAGCAGTAGATAAAAGAACCATCATACTCCCCATCTCAACCAAGCTCAGAAAACTTTTGTCCACCTCCACCTACCCATTTTCAATAGTCACTGCTCAGTGTCTTGCTGTTTTTGTGGTGTAAGATTAGAATTCAAGTAAACTGTACATGATAAAGTTTGAGTATAATATCTGCATGGAAGTTATTCACAAAACAGTAACATAAAGACTGGTTTTGGTAGCAATTACTAACAGGGAAAATGAAGAACCAGGTCGCTTAAAAAATGCCCAGGCTCTACTTATAGATTAGGAGAACAGTAAGCCTAGGGTAGGATCTGAATTGTGATGAGCGCTTCTGTTTAAGACCCATTCTGCTGCTGCTGCTAAGTCACTTCAGTTGTGTCCGACTCTGTGTGACCCCTTAGATGGAAGCCCACCAGGCTCCCCTGTCCCTGGGATTCTCCAGGCAAGAACACTGGAGTGGGCTGCCATTTCCTTCTCCAATGTGTGAAAGTGAAAAGTGAAAGTGAAGTCGCTCAGTCGTGTCTGACCCTTAGCGACCCCACGGACTGCAGCCTACCAGGCACCTCCATCCATGGGATTTTCTAGGCAAGAGTACTGGAGTGGCTTGCCATTGCCTTCTCCGTAAGACCCATTAGTATACCTTATATAGCGTCAATATTTTTTAATGTCCACTGTAGGGAAACAATATAATTAATTAGTACAGTATCCAACTACATTATAAAAAGCAACCTGTACTCTATATAATTATATAAATTTGACTCTCCAAGGTAATCAACTAGTCTCAAATCTACTTGTTTAGAATTACAGGCTAAAGACTTGACTCTTTAAACAAGATACCCTGGATTAAAGGTGCCTTTAAATTCAAAGAAACCTATGAGAAAATGGATAAAAAGATTTTAGGCTAAAAACAAATTTTAAACACTACTTAAGTACAGTTAAACATATAATAAAAGCACTTAGATTTCTTACTCTGTAAACCCCTTCCACTTCAGGAAATACTCCACCTTCCCGTTCACTACACGGCGGTCCAGTACTTTCTCTACTACAAATTCTTCAGGTTCTGCCTCTTCAACTTTTTTACTCTTTCCATTTTGTTTCTTTCCCATTTTTTGCTAAAACCAAAGACAGAGATTTAAGAAATGTCTTTTTCTTGTTTGATTTTTGAATACCTTTTAAAGGCTAAAACTGCTGATATTATCATTGCATTTAACACCTAAATTTTCACTTTTATATCCCAAGGCAAACACTTTCTGAAAAAGTTAACAGATAATCAGCAAAATAAAGGAATGGTTGATTCTGTGGGTTTAGCTCAAACCTATCCCCCACTACCCTGCAGTGAAATAATTTAATCAGACATTTCTTTTGAAAATTGTTTTATCTTTTCCTAGTCTTATTTCTACATAGTCTACAAGACCAAGTAGAGTTTTCACTCATTGTAAACACAAGACGGCAAAAAACAACTATTAGAAACTACTAGAGACTAATACAAAGAAGAATAACAGCAACAGGTCTTATTAGGTGAACCAGAGACCCATTAAAAATACAGCTCCCAAACACTAAGGCAGACCCCCCTTTTCAATTCAAACACCAACGTTAAAATCTGAACAATAAAGAGAAAAGATAGCTGCAGAACGAAAACGTGATTCAGAACCCTGATATCAATTGCAGGGTCAACCAAGGAGACCATAAATAGGTTAACCGTTTCCCCCATAATTTCGGAAGATATTACTGACCACTTGGAACAAATCTATAACACTGTTTCTTCAAGAGGCCAAAATGCTGGATCAATTCTCGAATGAGAAAAAATATCCTTTTTTTTCTTGGTTTCTCAAGATAAAGACTCTAACTCAAAATGGAGACTAAGGGGGGAAATCCCACATTATGTTCATCTTGGAAACATTTCACCTTAAAACAGGTGCTATTTTAAAATCTTAATTGTCCAATTACTAAAGTCATCCCTCACACTGCATGAAAGCAGGGGAAATTAACACCAATGCCTCAAGATTACAAAGGACATTAAAAAATATGTAATTTAGAAGTGTATACACACACTTCTAAATAAATATCCTGTGAAAGAAAAATCCTGTGAAATTTAAATAATGCAGCAAGCATCTGATTTGGTTGGATATCATTCTCCATGTTAGGCCGTACAACTTTCATTAGTCAAGATACTTGGATATTGTACTCAGTCCAATAACTTTCTGCTTCTGTACAATACAACAAAGATAGTGGTAGTGGGAAGAACGACGAAAAATTAACGTAGACAAAAGCTTACTAGATATTGATTCTAAATGAAAAACAAAACTATGTCCAAGAAAGATAAGAGGCTAATGGAGTAAAGAAGAGACAAAAATAAACACAGAAAATTAAAAAATAAAAAAAATTTAGCAGAGGAAACAAAATATTTACTACTATAGCGCTCATAGAAAAAGAAAGTGAAAGTGAAGTCGCTCAGTCGTTTCCGACTCTTTGCAACCCCATGAACTATAGTCCACCATGTTCCTCCGTCCATGGGATTCTCCAGGCAAGAATACTGGAGTGGGTTGCCATTTTCTTCTCCAAGCCAGTTTCAAATGCTCATCTTTTTAAGAGAAAATCCACTCACTTTCCCACTTAAAGCACACATTACCTCACAACACTAACAAAATTATTTAAAAATGAAAGGTAGATACTGAAGACTATCAAACTGTAAGCAGGAGCAATTTAACTTTAACAGAAGTATTTATTTGCTTTCTTTATCTATATATTCATCCCCACAGTCTCAGGGACAGGTAGCTCCTTTCCCATCCAATACTTTAAGGATACTGGTGATTGTGAAGCCAACTTAGTTATCTACATTTTGGTTTATTGATTATGAAATGTGAAAAGACAGTTCATTCCCGAGGAAGTGTTGGAAGATGCTTTGGGGTTTCCCCATCGATGACTGGGAATAAATAATGCCTCCAGACAGGCTTTACATTTCATATTTAAACATTTCTCAGGATGTTTGACTTTAAAAGTGCAATCTAATGATAAATAAAAAAAACCACCAACTTGCCCTTTTGTTGTGAAACCCAAGGGGAGAATTCACAAACCAAAACGAAATGTTTTGCTAATTTACATGTTAAAACCCTAACCTTCATATACTTGCAATTATTAACACAATGTATTAGAATTACATACTGTGGGAACCATAAATTTGAATTTCGTGATTTTTATGTGAATGTGTCAGTGCTTATGTTAAAATTTGTAATAACGTGGCTGAATACACATATGTCAACGTATTTGTAGAACTTTTAATGAAACCTAAGAATGCAAACTGTGGGTTTAAGAAACTGCTGGAAAGAAAAAAATTGTTCAGAAGATCTAGTCTTCTCTTTTCTGGACATATGTGTGATGTTTTTCATGCTGAGTATTTAAAAAAACTGCACTGCAATGATTTAAATTTAAGGCCCTTCTGTATTTTAGAATAAGCACGTTTGAAATATGACAGTGACCAAAACAATTCGAAAGACACAATGACTTTCGTCTCAATCTAAGTGTACAAGATAGCCATTCTTTAAACAGGGCAACACTGAAAATACCTGCTCTCTCTAGAAATCAGTAGAGAATAACTTAGAGAACAGTATACTAATCAACAAGGCTTTACTGCTTTGTCTGTCTATGCTTCTAATCTTCTTCCATGTCATGTAAACTTGTGTATCTTTCTTCCAAGATAAAAATACTTGGTAAAATTCACATTGTGCTACCCTCCCAAAATTAGGTTTCTTTAAATGACTCGAAACACTATGAAGTCAAGTGAATGTTTTTTGCTTATAACTTCTCCCCGTAACAGTTGTGGGGGAGAGGGGACTTTGAACTATATATGGGTATAATTACCCAACCACAGAGATGCAAAGTTATAATTTTGGGAGGAAAAAAGTTTGATTTAGATCCTTAAATATTTTAGATTTTCATTAACTTACCAATGTAGTTTTATTGGAGGCCATTTTTTATTGCAGACTTGAAGAGCTATTACTAGAAAAATGCATGACAGTTAAGAAGTTTGTAAGACATAAAAAAGATAGCTACACACAAGTTTTGTTTGGATTCCAACCCCCATCTAGGTAGCGCAAGTCATCAAACGTATATACAAGTCCAAGGAGAAGCAGTTCTAAGATTCTGCGTAAACTAGTGATACGTGCCCGAGATGTATGAGTGCTGCAATTCATCTCTTATCTATACCTTACTGAGTATCCGCGAAAGCTTTACAAAAGGGTAAAAATTTGACAAACTTTTTTTTCCAATCCAAATCCCATTTAAACCAAGTCAGCATTTTTAAAAAGCTAGGAAAATAACTTGGTTCAAAATCAGACAAGTGCCCAATCTATTACAATAAATCAGTGTGAATTTTTCCTCTAGACTTATTAACAATCCAAAGAGTCGTCTATGTAATTTAATTCCAACTTGGTTTTTTCTTAGAGACCTTCCCAATCACTAGTTGAAAAACTAAAACACACCGAGATGCTCCAGTTACATTTCGTGCCACTTTTTGAAAACAGATCAGCTATTTCTGCACTTTCATCCGCTCCGCATAAACCCCTACCCCACCCAGCTTAACGCGGCCTTAGCGCCCGGCCCCCAACCCCGCCACACGAGAGCGCGGGCCTCGTGGTCAGCGCATCCGCGGGGAGAAACAAAGGCCGCCGCGCGGGGGCTCAAGGGCACTGCGCCACGGGGCCCGCGCCTCTCTCCACCCGGCGGCGGCCACGTAACGGAGCGCCCGCCGCAGTCTGCAGACCACTCGGCTGCGCGGATGCGGGAGAATGCACCGCCCTCCCTGGAGGCCCAAGTCGCCGACCAAGCACGGGACGGGAAGCAAGGCCCCCTCAACCTCGTCCGGGATGGGGGAGGGGAGAAAAAAATGAGCTTTGTCTAGAAATAAGGCGACTGGCGCCACAGCTTTCAACCTTGTGAAGTGTCTCGTCCCCTAAACCAACTACAGACGCCGGCCCGGAGCCAGGCCCGCCACGGGGTCTCTGTTCGCTTCTCCTTTCCTTCCCGCCAGGTCCTGACTCGGGGTCCGGCGAGGAATGATAGGAAGCGGGGAAATGGGGGTCTCTGGGGCTTATGTGGTATCTTAAGCAACACCACCGAGTGAAAGCTAGAGAAAGAGAAAAACACCGACTTCACCGCCTCTGAGCTGCTCCGGGTCCCGGGTCTGCGGCGTCTCCGGCCCTGCGCGCCTCAAGCTCCAGTCACAGCCGAGGGGGAGGGGGGCTGGGGAGCTGAGCTGCGCTGCGCGCGGGGCCGCCGCCGGGGGGAGGGGGAGGTGGCACCGCCCACGCCGGGCAGCCGTGAGGGGCGGGGTGGGCGCGCGCCCCGGGGGGTGGGGCCGCGCGCCGCGCAGGGCCCGCCGGGAGCCCGAGCCCGAGCCCCGGCCCGCGGGAGTCGGGGAAAGGAGGGGGCGGTAACAGCGGCGCTTAAAGAGTTCCCGGCGTGGCGCCTGGTGGTCCCCTGAGGGGAGGGCGAGGAGGGGGCTGAGGCCCGCGACCTAAGTCTACTCGGCGGAGGAGTTACCTGCTTTGCTGCAGCCTTAGCGACTGGCGCCAAAACAAGACTCCGCCCACTTCCTCGCCCCTGGGGTTGGGCGCCTCCAAACGCTGGGGGTGGGTGGGGGGAATCGGGAACTAAGAAGGAGCACCACTTTCGACTACCCGAAATGTGGACCCCAAAAACATTGGCCAGGGTTAGGGTGCTGGATCGTTAAGTGTAATTTGTTGACTAGAAGTCGCTTTGGGTGTTTTCAGAAGGTGCCAGTCGGTTCTCCGCGCAGAGAGGGGAGGATAGGAGAAGGTGGGGGAGGGAAAACACAGTGGAAGAGGCTACAAAGATTTTTTTAAACTGGGGGCCGGAGAAAAGCTATCGAAGCGTTGCTGTAAGGACCACCTCCCGGGTTGAGGGGGCTGGACCTTTGGGTTGAGGATTAAGCTCCTCCCAACAGCGTTAATTTCAAACTGCGCGACCGTTTCTCACCTGCCCTGCGGGGGCAGGCCCCAATTCCGAGAGACAGAAATACGCAGGACTCGAGCCTTCCGCAATTTACAGAGCCCTTTTACGCAACTGACGTCCAGCACCAGTGCTGGCCTTAAAGGGGGAGGGGCACGCACTTGGCGCTAGGAGGTCGTAGAGCGTTCCCGCCATTGGCGGCAGTTAGGACGTTTACGCAACGGCCTGACGTAGGGGAAGACGCGTTAGTCGGGGGAAGGTTCTAGAAAAGCGGCGGCAGCGGCTCTAGCGGCAGTAGCAGCAGCGCCGGGTCTGGAGTGGAGGTGCTCCGGCGGTGTTGTTTCTCGAGCAGCGGCAGTTCTCACTACAGCGCCAGGACGAGTCCGGTTCGTGTTCGTCCGCGGAGATCTCTCTCATCTCGCTCGGCTGCGGGAAATCGGGCTGAAGCGACTGAGTCCGCGATGGAGGTAACGGGTTTGAAATCAATGAGTTGTTGGAAAGGGCATGGCGAGGCCGTTGGCGCCTTATTGGAAGTCGGCCATCCGCCTCCGTGGGAGAGCGGCAGCGAAATTGGGCCACTTCATAAGCGATTGGTCTCAGGATATTTCTGGAGAGAGGTCGTTAGCAGAGGCCTAATTGTACACCTTCCCCACCCTCAGCCTCACGGCGCCATTTCCCTTTACTGGGGGTGGGGGATGGGGAGCTTCCACATGGCGGACGCAGCCCCACTTTACTGAAAGTAGGGCGCGGAGGCAGGAATTTCTAGTCCGTTTTTAAAGAAGGGTGGTTTGGGGGTCCCGGCGTCCCCGCGTTGGAGCGTTTCGGCGGGTTTTGGGTCCTAGCGAACTGGGCTGCGGAGCTTCCCCTCCCCCCTCCCGGGAACCGGATTTGGCGGCCGCCATTTTCATTTCTCTTCTTCCTCGCAGCGATTTCTTTTTAACTCTCTAAATTTGACTAGCTTGGCTTTTTTCAGTGAGGACTAGAAGTGGGTAACTATTTCTTTCTCTTTTCGGACTGTTTTCATGCTGTTTCGAGGTGGATTCCGAGTGTTTAGGGAGCTTGGAGCTTTAAAGTCCTGCGCACCTCATTAGAGGCTCGCTCCCTTCCCCTCGATGAAATGGCGCCATTGCGTTCAGGAGCCGCACCGAAGGGCGGGGGGAGGGGCGGCGTTCTCCTGGGCGGTTTCGCTCGGCTTAGGAGGTAAAACCCTCTAGGGTGTTGGGCCCGGTTTCACGCGAAGCATGGTATAAAGACCCCACATTTTGTTTTTTAGTCCTTGTTTGAGTAACAGTTTTACCTGAGTTTCCGGTGATTGAAAAGGCAGTTGAATCGTAGGAAACATAAAATGAAAATTTTAGAGAAGATTATCGATTTTGCGGGAGTCCGTGGGGAAGGTGGTCTTTGGGGGGGGCGGTGTTCGGTTCAGAATGCTTTATTTTCCTGACGGATTCTTATTTAATCGTATAATTTATTTGTATTTTAAGTAGTATTTTTACCGGGGAAGTTAATCTTTACTGGGTAAGGCCACGGGTGTTTTTTAGTGATAAACTCGAAATTATGAGTTTAGTTGTACTCTGATTAAAACATGGTTCGGTCCCTCAACGCGTGTTCTGCTGTATACAAAACTTTTATTAGGCTGAGCCACTATGTTTTTGAACTTTGTCACTTGCTTTTCTCGTTTATGTTTGCAATCATGGTTGATGATTACATTGATAAGCATAAGGTCTCAAGCGAAGGGGGTCTGCCTGGGTATTTTCATTGACCCTAAGCACGCTTATAAAATAACTTTGTTTGTAATCGATAGTGGACAGCGGGTAAGTTTGGAAAATGAGGTAAGTAATGAGTTTTTGCCTTTTGTTAGTGATTTCTAATGTTGTAGATGTATTTTAGTCTCTTTAATTGGGTTTTAAAAGGCCAGTTAACTGACAAGTGTTTGGAATAAATAAAATATGCTTGAGTGTCCAAATATCAGTATGCCAAGTTACCGTTTTAATAGATTGTTCTTCAATAGTGTTTCATAACCTAGTTTGAGAATTTGTTTTTTCAAAAATTTCAGAATCTTAAAAGTAACTATACAGGAAAAGAAATCTCTGAATTTCAATCACTGTTTTCTGAACTGTGGGAGAATATCATGCATGGAGAGAAACTTCATGGAACTATGGGTTGAGTGTTGTAGTTCTATTTAATAAATTTAACTACATGCACTTGGTGGCTAACTTTCGTTTCTAAATGTTATTGAACCAAGTCCACTGAAAACCAAATACAATGATCGAAGCTTCCTTAACTGATAGCCCAAAATACAGAGCTATTAATGTAGCTTATGTGTGTGCTGGTTTGTAAGGATTGAGATTTCAGCTCAGGCTCTTTTAATGTGAAAGTTGTTTTATGCTGTATAATTTGCCAGAAGACCACTGAGTTCTACATAGTGAAGTGTAAATCGTAGTAGTGATATTTTGTAACTAGAGGGGATAGTCACAGTGGTCATTTAAATATTTTTATGGTTTTTGAAAGGTGATTACAGGGTCTTTTACTGTCTTTTGGTTTAGTAATAGTTGATTGTGCCGTCAACAAAACCAGCTATGTTAAAACTGTGCATTAGACACCGTTAATCATAAAAGTAATTTGCTCAGAAAAGATAAATTTTGAGGCTATCTTGCCACATATATTGAACGTTTAAGATTTTCTCTGGAGAGTTGGTATATGAGGAAAGAGTCAATACTAAGTTTTTCGGGGTTTTGAAAATTGAGTTACATTATAATCACCACCAGAGGGAGCAATGGAAGGGAAACTCATTTTTTAAATGCTAAATCCAGGAATAAATGGGAACTGGGGGTTATAAAGCAAAAGTTGTTTATATTTTAAAAACTTGTATTTGAAATGTAAAAATTTGTTCTGAGTTATAGGATCGAATGCAGATGTTGATAAGACTCTAACATTAACAGTCACCAGGGAATAGATTTGTTCTTCAGAAAGATGTTTTTAAAACTAAGTGATGCTATATTTGTTTAAACTCATTTAATGTCAAGTAAATTTATATCAAGAATAATGATTTTGAAACGTGTAGTTTGGCTGAGGCAATTTTTTTTTTTTGGTGTAACACAACTAATATGCAGTTTAACATATGGTTTAAATTTGATGTAAGTTTTTTTTTTCCCCCCAGAAAACTTTAGAAACTGTTCCTTTGGAGAGGAAAAAGGTACTCTGCCAGCAGGTCACCTCATATTTAAGAATTTTATTTCCAGCATACAAAGAGAAAATGTAAATAAAAATTGAAATGCTGTTTTCCTTTGCAGAGAGAAAAGGAACAATTCCGTAAACTCTTTATTGGTGGCTTGAGCTTTGAAACTACAGAAGAAAGTTTGAGGAACTACTACGAGCAATGGGGAAAACTTACAGATTGTGTGGTACGTTAATTGTGGAAGTGCTTAGGGATACTAATCCTTCAACTGTTGGATTTCTTTGTTAAAGATGTTAAGTGACTTAGAGAAAATCACTTAAATTTATGTTGATTATTTTAAAATGCTGTAAGTAACGAGATTAAATGGTAACTTCATTGCTTTGTATTTCAAGGTAATGAGGGATCCTGCAAGCAAAAGATCAAGAGGATTTGGTTTTGTGACTTTTTCTTCCATGGCTGAAGTTGATGCTGCCATGGCTGCAAGACCTCATTCAATTGATGGGAGAGTGGTTGAGCCAAAACGTGCTGTTGCGAGAGAGGTGAGCAAATAGGCAACTTGTTTGTTCAATAAACAATTGAGGCCAAAATTCTGTTTCACGGTGACTTTTCAAAGAACAAGGTTCTTTATCATAAAGGTGCCTTAACTTAGTATTTGGCCGTAAGATAGAAACCATGCTTATTACCCAGATAGTGTGCTCTTCTGTCAGCTTTTGTGGTTTCTTCTGTCAGGATGACTTTTTTTCCTCTTATTTCAGGAATCTGGAAAGCCAGGGGCTCATGTAACTGTGAAGAAGCTGTTTGTTGGTGGAATTAAGGAAGATACTGAGGAACATCATCTTAGAGATTACTTTGAGGAATATGGAAAAATTGATACCATTGAAATAATTACTGACAGGCAGTCTGGAAAGAAAAGAGGCTTTGGATTTGTTACTTTTGATGACCATGATCCTGTGGATAAGATTGTGTGTAAGTGTCTATAAGTGCTAGTATTGTAGCTCTTGAATATTTTAGGTTTGGGGTAGGTTAACACCTACAACTTTGTTAAAAAGTGAACTTGAAACTTAGCTGTTACAGGAAGCTGACTTAATGGACTCTGAACTTTTCATTCCAGTGCAAAAATACCATACTATCAATGGTCATAATGCAGAAGTAAGAAAGGCTTTGTCTAGACAAGAAATGCAGGAAGTCCAAAGTTCTAGAAGTGGAAGAGGAGGTAACTTGTAATTCAGTTTTTTTCTTAGGATTTATTTGTATAAATGTTAGTTACTAACCAGGGTGTTTATTGTAGGCAACTTTGGTTTTGGAGATTCTCGTGGTGGCGGTGGAAATTTTGGACCAGGACCAGGAAGTAACTTTAGAGGAGGATCTGGTAAGTCCACCTTCTAAGCTTAGGAGGGAGAATGTGCTTGAAAAACAGTTTTGATTGGCATCTAGGAAGTCCAGCCTACTTTGTTATCTGTAAGACTTAAAGTGAGATCTGTCCTAATGGGATATTCTAATTTGGTCTAGCATTTAAAATCAGAGTTATATAGCTCTAATCAAGGACAGATAATTGCAGAGATTGTTTTATGGTCTTCAGTTTCTGGAAGAGTTAAAAGGACATTGTAGCCATTTTAAATTTAGGAGACATTTTATGAATAGTGAGTGTAAATACAGTAGAGGTTTGAAGAGATCTGAAAGTTTCTTTGCTTTAGGCTTTATATGGGTTGATCTCAGTTAACTATGTAGTAAGTAGAAAAACTGCCACTGTCAACTGCTTTTTTATAAGTGGACAACCTGGAGGAAGGAGAGGCTTAAAAGTTGAGTGACATGAACCAGAATAAAATAATTCACCCTTTCTTCTGCCCTTAACAGATGGATATGGAAGTGGCCGTGGATTTGGGGATGGCTATAATGGGTATGGAGGAGGACCTGGAGGTCAGTTTCTTCTACTTTCTGATAACACTTGTCTAAAATCTTAATCACACTGTGTGCTGTCCATTGGAGTATAAACAATGAAATGTCTCTTCTAAATTTTCATCTTAGTTGTTGAAAAGTACCAAAAAAATTACTTGAAGTTGTGGTTATACTTCTGCAACTATCAATTGGGTAGATTTTAAATGAGAATTTAAAAGTTGCTCTATTGTTTCTCAAGCAAAAGAACTGGAGATAGTGATATTTTGTATAGTGTTTTTCTTAAAAGTAGTAAAAAGTGGTTATGAGCAAGATGAACATTATGGTAGGGGAGCGTCTGTACGATGTTGTCTCATTTCTTACCAGGGTGAATCTACCATGACAATGTCCCAAAAGTCCCCAAGAGAATTTTTCCAAAACATACCTAGTGTGCCTCTGTCCAGCTAAGGTTTTAAGGCACTGTTAAGTATTAGTTCATGTGTTTTATTGAAATACAGAAAAGATAGGTACCTACTGATAAATGTCATAAGAAAGAGGTTTGAAACTGAGCTCAGGATAGACTTTATTTCTGGTTTTGCCCTGATTGGGCATGACTTGTTACTCCTACATGTCACTTTTTCCAGCTTTGCTTTGAAATCCAAATACTGATTTGGTTTTATGAGACAGATGAGTTTTTACACTTAAGTTTTAAGTCAGTGCCAGTTTGTTAATTTCTGGTTCTTCCCCCCATTTCTACTGAAGAGAAAGGTATGGTGGGCATTTTTTTTAAGAGAAATGGTAGGTAATTCTCATTAGCCCACACGTCTTGTCTGCCCCACCTTACCTCACAATCTTACACAAATATAATTAGTATTTCAAAATACCGTCAAGAGAATCCATAATATCTTTAGTTTTGGGGGAGACCATTGGCGTTACACGTATTTGTAAAGGTTTTATCCAGTTGGTTTGTGGGTAGGCCTTCCTCGCTGGCAACTGTTCACCAAGGTGGATATTCAGAATCTGCCCTTGAGGCTATTTTAGAGGAGATACTATAGAAAGAATCTTTTACTTATAAAACTGAGTTGTTTTGGAAAGCTGGAAATGGGTGTAATAAGACAGTTCAAATGGCGTTGAAAATACTAATTACTTAAAGGCTTATTTTATAATAGGTGGCAATTTTGGAGGTAGCCCTGGTTATGGAGGAGGAAGAGGAGGATATGGTGGTGGAGGACCTGGATATGGCAACCAGGGTGGGGGCTACGGAGGTGGTTATGACAACTATGGAGGAGGTAATAAATTCACCTGCAACCTTTATGTGGGAATTTGGATTGGAATTAATGGCTTTGACACGTAAGATTTTTCATTTCGTTGTTGTCAATAGTTGTCTTTAAAAATGTAGAACTGTAGATAGGTGTTTTGCATTATGATGTGTTTTTGTGGGAAATTTGTCTAAAATACTGAGCATGTATCATTGGTTTAATACTTGACTGTATGAGGTTCATTGTGCAAAAATTTCCAAATTTTTTTTACAGGAAATTACGGGAGTGGAAATTACAATGATTTTGGAAATTATAACCAACAACCTTCTAACTATGGTCCAATGAAGAGTGGAAATTTTGGTGGCAGCAGGAACATGGGGGGACCATATGGTGGAGGTAATTAGATTTTTCAGATTAGTGATGAAATGTGTTATTAACTTTTTATGACTTGAAGATGACAGTTGTTCATTATGTTTGGGTAACACGTCCCACCAAATACAAAGTGTTATGGAGATTAAAGTTGTGGGAAAATAAGAAAGTAACATCACTTTGGGAGATTGTTGTAGAGGTTGAGGTATCCAGTAGTGTAAAAGAAATGAATTACATGTTTTCAGTGGGGTTTTTCCTTTTGGCTGACTAAGAAAAAGCCAAATTTGCTGAGACCACTTTGCAAGTGGTATAAATTTTGTATGACTTGTATCTTTGAAAGCTAGCTTAGTAAATCTGGATTTTCAAATCGTTGTTATTCTTGAGAAAGTTTAGATTTCTTACATTTTCTTACTCTGGGTATACTTTAAAATCTCTTAACTTGTATGATTATGGAAAAGAGCCCTCTAAAAGAATAGCAGTGGTAATCTATGAATCTGAATAATTTGTCTCGTGAGTAAAGAGGTATAACTAGAAACAAGTAATGGTCTGTGATAATTTGGGAAATTAAGTTTGCTTTCTCTTATTCCATTAACTTTAGGAAACTATGGTCCAGGAGGCAGTGGAGGAAGTGGGGGTTATGGAGGGAGAAGCCGATACTGAGCTTCTTCCTATTTGCCATGGGTAAGTAGCTTTTAAGTTTTACATTGTTAATGTCTTGGGAGACCTAGCTGCCAGGAGTTAAAAGCTTTTTAGGATCATGTTATCTTTCCTTAAAATCTGGTTAGATGGATAATTTCATAACCTATTTTTTTTTTACTCTTTACTTCTGTTGAAACAGGCTTCACTGTATAAATAGGAGAGGATGAGAGCCCAGAGGTAACAGAACAGCTTCAGGTTATCGAAATAACAATGTTAAGGAAAATCTTATCTCAGTCATGCATAAATATGCAGTGATATGGCAGAAGACACCAGAGCAGATGCAGAGAGCCATTTTGTGAATGGATTGGATTATTTAATAACATTACCTTACTGTGGAGGAAGGATTGTAAAAAAAAAATGCCTTTGAGACAGTTTCTTAGCTTTTTAATTGTTGTTTCTTTCTAGTGGTCTTTGTAAGAGTGTAGAAGCATTCCTTCTTTGATAATGTTAAATTTGTAAGTTTCAGGTGACATGTGAAACCTTTTTTAAGATTTTTCTCAAAGTTTTGAAAAGCTATTAGCCAGGATCATGGTGTAATAAGACATAACGTTTTTCCTTTAAAAAAATTTAAGTGCGTGTGTAGAGTTAAGAAGCTGTTGTACATTTATGATTTAATAAAATAATTCTAAAGGAAATTGTGTAATTATAGACTTTTTATTTTAAATAAGTTAAGGAGTGGGTAGTATAATTAAGGTCTATTGCAAAGCTGTTATATTTGTGTAAGATAAATGCTGGTCAGATGTAAGTGTGTTGTCTGCAATTCATGAGGATTAAATTATCTAGATAACTTAAGGGATATCTCTGCAAGGAGAAACACCTTTTTAGATCTTTTAGATGCTGCTGCTTCAATGCAAGGAAAGGAAAATAACCCCAGCGAGGTACTCTTCAGGGATACAGGTCTAGTACAAGAGAACTCTTTGACGGCTACTAAGGTCAGCCAGTCTTAAAAAACTGTGCTGTTTCTACAAAGTTTTAACTACAGTAGTTTTTAAGGATGCCAACGAAAGCTGAGGGTGTAGAGCAAAATAGTTCTAAGCTTCAGTTAAACTTCTTTAGGTAAGATCTCATTTACTTTTCCTTTCTTAATTTTCCTCCCCCAAAGATAAACTAATACTCTTCAATGGTCTTTCAGTATAGTTGGTTCTTATGTAGTATAACATAGCTATAAATTGAGTTTAACAATTTTATAAACTCAAGAGAATAATTTTATAAACCCTGTTTTCCAATCTGTCATTTTACTTATATTTTGGTTGTTTTTTTTCCCCCCTTTTTTTCCTTCTTTCCCACCCCCTCCCCCTCTATGAAGATTCAGGTGCTTAACATATCATTTTTTTCCCTGCTGGAATTTTAGCATTGATATGAACCATGGACAAGTATATTCTGCTGCCACAAAGACTGTAAAGTGCTTCATTTCAACAGCTGAGGCAAGCCAAGTGATCATTAATAAAGCTTTTCTTGGTTCCTTCAGTGGTGTTGGTAGTAAAATGGTAGGTAAAAGTTAGGCTGCAAGTTAAATCATGAAATTTCCCATCGTTACACCCTACTGTATTCACATTTCTTGGATCAAGCATTTTGAGTGAACTAGGGCTTTTTTTTTTTTTTTTTTTAATTAAAAATAAAGACTTTTTTTTATTTTGATACTGTTCTAGCTTTACATGCATATCAGGATCAGGCTAAGGAAAAGGTAGGGCAAAATGGTTGGATCTACTTTCAGATAATATGTATTTATGAATAAAGTGCCTACATTATAAATCTGTACATATCCAATTCTAAATACTTGGGTTTAAATGCGGTAATTCTTAACCAATCCCCTACCCAATAGGAGAGATGTAGGTTGGCTGCTGAAATTTCATTTCTTAGATGTCATCAGAGATTGATTGCCTGGCTTTATTGCCTTTTCAGGAATGTGATAATCAGGGCATATTCTACTGTATGCACCTGAGTCTTCTTTGATCCTAAGACCACCACTGAAGTTATTTAGGTTCTTTGGACAAACATGATAAACTTCTTCAGATACTTTTTTTTTCCTTTGGCAGGAAGGTGTCTTGCTGCAGGTAACTAATGAAGAAGTGGTCAACCACAGAGTCTTCAAGAAATAAGAAATTCTGTACCATCTGAAAGTAGTTCTTGTTGGTGCCTTCATTTTAAAAAAGCACTCTTTAAGATTAAAGGGAAATGTTTTCTGATAAAACAGACTTCATTTAGTTACAGGGTCTTAATATAAAACAATTACAAATTGAGTATTGTTTGTAAAAGAGTAAACATCAAGTCAGCTAGAGATAAATGTTATCATGTTTTGAATTAGGTTTTGTGAGTAGACAGATTAAAATTCTATTTTAAATATAAAGTTATAAAATAAATACTTTTGTATTCAAATACTTGGTGTAATGTTTACACATAAAATGTGAATCTTGTTCTATGAACATTAAGTTGTCTAAAGGATTGCCATCCCCTAGATTTTTTAAAGCAGTTTCACAAAGCAAATGCATATTGCCATTTTCCTTTCAATATTGATAGACAAATGAGAAAAGCATTGTGGACATTACTGGCTGTCCCTAATAAAATGCCATTCTTTATACACTGTATATTCAGCGTTTGAATAATGCTGTAGATTTCTGGCTTTGCCTTGTATGTTTAACGTTGCTGGTGGTGGTTTTAAAATAACTAAGATTTTAACCAGCTAAAGTGGTCCAAAAGAGGTGGCTGTGCAAGTGCACGGAGACATAAAAATCTGTGAATTAGGTTTGTTTTGTTGTATTACACTTAGTATCATGGTTGTCTTGAGGGGTTAAACATGATGGTATAGCAGGCAAAGACTTTGTTACCTGGATGTTCACTTGAAACAATGAAAAACCAAACGGGACAAAGTAAAGTTGACTTTACTATTTTGGTTCTTAATGAGGTATCTCACAGGTAAGTCAAACTAATGATGGCTAACAGAAGATGAGCTTTGTTTAAAATATACATCCATTATTAACCATAAACTTGTTAACATCTGGCTGTGGATTTATTAGGGAAAATAAGATCTTAAAAAATGTCCAGCTGTGCGAAGATGTTAAACTTTGAAGATAAATCAAGTTGGTATAATACAATCCTAGAACACCCAGCATTTAACACCAGCACAAATAGGGGAAGACATTTTAATATGTATGAACAGGCTGAAATGAACTAATTTTGAAATAGGTAATGTGGAATGTTGGTGTGTCTGCTAAGTGTTGAGCTGCTAATTTTCTTTTAGAAATGAGGTTTAAGGAAGTTTCCTGAAAGAAGGAAATTAGTACTGTTAAATATATTCACCTCACAGTGTATCTCTATAACATAAGGCATTTAGAAGCAGCTTAGTTGCTGTGGTTCTAGCTGAAGCTCAGGGTTTTATAACCTGAGCTTGAAAACGTGATTGGGGCTTGAAAATTTGAATCTAAAATAGCCTAATGATAAGAGTTGAAGATAGGTTCTGGCTATTTCCTTCACCTGTAGCGAAGCAACAGAGTCTTAAAAATGCAACCCATCTTTGAAGTTGTCTTGTGATCATGTGTGAGGGGGGAATTGCTCACGTGATAAAAATCAAGCATTACTGGGAGCCATCTTGAGGGGTGACTCCCACCCCTGGTGTCTGCTTCTCTGGTGAAATGTTTTGAAACTGGATATTATTTGGTTTTCACTATCCCAAGTAAGTGTGGTACAAGTTAAAGTTGGTCTCAAATTCTTTTAATTGTATTCAGTTACTGTTCAAGTGTGGGGTATATGGTGCCTTTGCAGGAGGCAGAAAATATCACTGATTTCAGTATCCTGAAGTGCATGTTTATAATTTTGTCTTGGTTTCACTTAAATGTCTTCAAAATTTGAAACATGTTCTCAAGTGGTAAATACCAATACTGCAAGTAACAAAAGCAGCAAATTCAGATCTTTGAAGATGATGGGTGAAGGGAGACTAATTAAGGTATTTTAACATTTCAGTGAAAAATGTTTAAATTGTCAAACTGATAAATATTTCATAGGATGACTTTTTCTTGGGTAGGAATTTTGGCATTTAGGCTTTCAACTGTTTGTATCCTAAGGGTCAGTGCTGACCTGGAGCCAGCCTTGAAATGGACTCCAGATACTCAGATCTTACCCATTGTTTCAACTGCCTGGTGGCTCAGAGAGGAAAGAATTGACCTGCAGTGCAGGAAATTTGGGTCTGATCCCTGGGTGGAGAAGGTGATTGCTACCCACTCTATTGCCCAGAGAGTTCTATAGGATCCTAGCAAGTCCATGGGGTCAAAAAGAGATGACTGAATTAATTAACATGTGCATTGCTTGAACTACATATGGTAATAATTTCACCTGGGGATTTCATCGTGGCCTGTTAAGTGCCAAAAGGGATGTAAGCTTTTAAAAGGAAAAAAAAAATGGTTGAACCAGATTTCACCTGATCTTCAACTGATGTAATTTTATCACAAAGGGATGATTTCAGGACCAACAGTGTTCTATAGGAAAGGAAAGGACTACTTTCATCTTGGGAGTAATTAAAAATGAAACCTTTGGGGCAATCTGAACTCAGGAAGAAGACCTCAGAACTAGAACAGTCTGGTCAGTCTTGGGGTATGAATTGGTAAGTAGGGAACTTCAACTAAAATACTGGGATGAGGCTTTGACTCTGATAACCACTGGATAGTAAGCTTCAGTACTGTACCAAAGAGTCCAATGTGTGTATTGTACAAGTGACTGTCCAGACAAGCCCATGGCAAATGAGATTGAACACCTTTGGGGACTGCACCAAATTCCTTAGATCTCGAAATGTTTAAGTTTTACTGTGAATGTTTTGAATTTCAACTCTTCAAGTGTACCCCTTCCCCATTTTATGTTCTATACTTTGTGGTCTTGATGTTTTCAGGGATTGGGGAAGATGCTGAACCTGAAAAGGACACTCAATTGAGCAAACCAGGATATCTGCAGTTTGCAGAAACTTTCACAAGTAAATTGGTTTTGTGGACATTGTCACAAACTTGAAATAATTTGTGCTTCTAAGAAGCTAGAACACATGAGGTGTGTTGCCTTGCAAAAAGCAAGCTGGCCACTGAAGTAGGCATCATACAGAATTGGTCAGAAGAGCTGAACTTTGATCAGGAATCATTTTGCTTTGAAACAGATTTCCTAGGTTCAGTTTAAAATGGAAGTTTTCTGTAACTCACTGCACTTCAGTAACCTAAAATAACTGACTTGTGATACTAAGTAGTGAAGATTCTAATATCTGACCTTAGATTAGTCTAATCAACTAGGTATTAGTCTAGTCAACTAGGTATGTAGGTGTTCAGTTGTGCCTGACTGAAGTAGGCAGCCACTTGTTCCGGGGATCAAAGTTGGTATCTCTTGCGTTGGAGAGAGAGCTTTACCACTAGCACCATTCAGGGAGCCCTATCAAACAGACTGGACAGCATTTGTGTTACTGTTATCAGACCGTGACAGTTCGGACAGCTGTCCTTAAGTTCTTGTTTTCAAGTCATCATTTCTAAGACGTGACCAAGTTTTCAAGTCTCCTTTTTATAAAAGTGTTTCTTTTTGCCTATTTGAAAATGTTCCATTTTGCTTATATTTGTTCAGTCTGCTCATTTACTGATTTATTCCGTATTGTAAATCTTGAGTTCTTATATGATCCATAACGTTTTCACATTTAAGCAAGTTTGTTTTTTTTCTTGGTGTGAAGTTGTCAAATTTCCTAGATAAGGGAGCCATCCCTACACGCTGGCTTTACTGCCAGGGAGTTCCAGTTCCCCATATGCAGGTAGTTATGTGGGGGGGGAGGCTCTTTGTCCTCAGGTATTAAAGCTTAAATGTTGTATTTTGAAAGCTCTTGGATTATTGGGGGGGGGGCGTGCATCCTAGAGTAGAACCTTGTCTCTTTCATGTCATCTTCTATATTAATTTGGAGGGGCGGGGGAGACTAATATTGTCAGGCCAGCATGCTGACTTCAGTTTGGCTAGAGTCTGATCAATTTGTAATTTACTGTTGCTGTCCTATTTGCTGGATATTCACCTGTATTTTTGAATGGGTATTTACTGGGTGTTCATTGGAAGGACTGATGCTAAAGCTGAAACTGCAATACTCTGGCCACCTCATGCGATGAGTTGACTCACTGGAAAAGACTGATGCTGGGAAAGGTTGGGGGCGGGAGGAGAAGGGGACGACCGAGAATGAGATGGCTAGATGGCATCACTGACTGTGGACATGAGTTTGAGTGAACTCTGGGAGTTGGTGACGAACAGGGAGGCCTGGCGTGCTGTGATTCATGGGGTCGTGGAGAGTTGGACACGACTGAGCAACTGAACTGACTGAAGGTAAATTTGCTTAGAATCTATAAAAGGCAAAAGTGAGCACTTTATAAAATCAAATAAGTTTTATTTCCACAGAAAATGCTATATAAGTTAAGTATTCATAAAAATTAAAAGGCTCTTGAAAAGTCACTTCAGTGCTAAGGGAGAAAACCTTAAGGTTAAATTGCATTTTAAGTCAAAACACATGTTTCGAAATAATTGCATCCAGTGTTTGCTGCTTTTTAAAAGACCATCTTAAGAAATGGCTACCAAAGTAGGCTGTTTCCATGTCACACTGTACATACTATTAGGATTTCATGAAGTTGTGGCTTCTGCCCTAGGTCTGAGACTGATACCTAAACTTGTCCACATGAGCTTGAAAACAGTTTTAACTGTTAACAGTTTTAACAGTTTAACTGAGTCAAGCTGTACTTATTAAAAGCTAACATGAGCTAAACTTGGAAGCAGATTTGTGAGCCTTTATCAGTTTCTAACTGCTTTTATGTGAATTGGTGGAATACATGTTAAATTTTTTCATTTCCCCTTTTGGTTTTCCTTTTTCTGGCCTGGGATCATTAATTCCTTGGGTACAATCACAACACTTCCATCATGAGTGCACTGAAGAGCATACTGGTTTGGACTGACTGGTCTACCTTGATCATCTCTTAACCTACTAAAAACATCATGATAGAGGTGGTGCAGTTTCTGTTTCATTATGTTTATAGCTTTGTGACACTGGGATTGCTCTCTCTTAAGGGTTTCCTTCTTTGCTTGCAAGCTACATACATCATCTTCCAGATTCAAAATTACATCCAGTTTACGCTTTCGGCAGTTCTGAGCAGCAACTTTATTTTTCCCTCTCCGTCTAATGTCACGGATGAGCGACACTTGTAAATCTGTTAGATAGTGCCTGCTTAACATGCTGTTGAAAGAATCTACAGGCATGCGGATAATTTCATCCACAGAAAAAGGGATATGCAAAGCTTTAGCACGTCGTTCATCACGGCTTAAGTTTCTGTCTGTGTCGTTCAGGTATCTGCTTATTTTCTGTGACTTCCCAGGCCATGAAAAAGAGTCTGAAGTGGATTCTAGTGCACTTGACTGTAAGTGGTAAGTGTGGTTATGTGATACATGTTGAAATGCAAGGTCCCCATGAAAATGAAAAGCACTCCTGTCATTCATGTGACAAAGCTTACTGGGCTCTGGATAGTCTCCTCCTACAGCCCCTTCTAGGTCCTGATGGGAAAAGTCACTGCTGGAACCTGTAGCACCTTCACATATAGAGTGAGAAGAATTAGACTTGATAACAGAGGTGCTATTGTTACTTGAGTCTAAGGAAAGCCCAGAATCATAACCTGGTTCTTCAAGCAACCAAGAAACTTCCATTGGATCAAAACCTCCTGTGGCCAAAGACATTAAGTTTGTGTCATCAAATATGTTTATATCAAGGTCATACAGATGGTCTTGGCTTAGATACCTCATCTGATTGTCAACAAATGGAAGAAATGCTGTCAGATTAGTTCCAGGGAGGGTCTGTTCAGTATTGGTAATAGAACTTAACTGTAGGATTTGTTCTTGTGGCTGTGAAGTCCTTGCTACTGGATCCCTTCTAAATGTATTGTCAGAACATAGCAACATGGCCTCATGGAGACTTACATCCTGACTTACAGCTTGGCTAACATTTACATTATAATGTGTGGGGGAATTCATGCCATCGTTGATACTTGCAGGGAGAGGAGCAATATCTCCCAGTGGGATTCCCTGAAAAAGGAAAGGAAAAAGGCTGTAAATACATAAAACTATTTCAACACCAGTTCTAATACACAAAGCAGTACTTCTAGTTCTCTTTGTAATGTTAACTCCTTTACAAATAAGGATATGGCGTTGGCTGTGAATAACTTCCCTTAAATGTAGGCAACTGACTACACGCTCAAATGAGACTATGGTATAGTGGGGGAAAGATAAGGTCTTTGAACATCACAGAAAATTTTAAAACATTGTCAATATAAAAGCTGGTCTTTAATACTGTCTTCCTGTTATTTACTTACCCTAGCTGTTTATAAGCTAAGCTAAATCCACCCTATGGACTGTCAATGGAAGTACAGTGCTACCAGAAAGACTAAGGCAGCCAAGTATGTACTGTCATTGAGTCAACATGGATTTCATGAATTTGATTATACCTTTGTGATTATTTGGAAGGGGGAACAGTGTACAGAGGAGCCTGGTGAGCTACAGTCCATGGGGTTGTAATGTATTAGGAACCATTAAGTATTAAAGCTTTTATCCAAGGTAAAAATGTTACATTTACTCACAAAGAGGTCAGTGCAGATAAAAGCCAAGTTTTTAATTACCTCAAATAGATTTTCAGGCTGCGATGAAAGCAATTGAAATAAGTCTTCCTGAGAGAAAAATGCATCTGTTCCGTTTTGATATCTCTGTAGAAAAAGTCATTTAAAAATAAGGTTAAAGTGGTTGCCTTGAACTTTTAGACTTAATCTAGAAAGGATAACCAAGTCATATCCAAGCTGAATTTTTATCTTGGAATTTTTATATTGTTCCTTTTTTAGTGCTCAGTATTTTAATATCCGGCTTTCAACAAGAACATTTAACTCAACTCTTCCTCCATTCCTGCCCTAATCATTTTCCATCAATTTTTTTGGCTTATATTCTTCCACATTATTTTGTCCCTCCCCAGCGAACCTTCCAGAGTGATTAAGAGGATATTGTAATTTTCAGTTAAATACATATTTAGAGTTACCAAAGTTTTATCAACCTCTTTATTCACTATTGCTTCATCTCCTGCCTTCCTAAAGGGTTTAAGTTTCTTGTTGAAATGATTTGATAGTTTTTTAGAGTGGCTTCATGAACTCTAGTCTTTGTAATTTGGAATTATTTTGCCTTCATGCTTAGGTCAGACTTAATGTTTTCCCTCAGCACTGTCCTGTGGCATTTAGTTACAAAATGACAGACCTATAGTAAACTTATCTTCCCCCTCCCCCTTCAGTTCAGTTCAGTTGTTCAGTTGTGTCAGACTCTATGAGCCCATGGACTGCAGGCCAGGCCTCCCAGCCCATCGCCAACTCCCAGTTTACTCAAACTCATGTCCGGTGAGTCGGTGATGCCATCCAGCCATCTCATCCTCTGTCGTCCTCTTCTCTCGCCTTCAATCTTTTCCAATATCAGGGTCTTTTCCAATGAGTCAGTTCTTCGCATAGGTGGCCCAAAGTATTGGAGCTTCAGCTTCAATATCAGTCCTTCCAGTGAATATTCTGGATTGATTTCCTTTAGGATGGACTGGTTGGATCTCCTTGCAGTCCAAGGGACTCAGAAGAGTCCTGCTAAGTGTTCCTCATAGTCCAGCTCTCACATCCATACATGAACATGACTACTGGAGAAATCATAGCCTTGACTAGATGGACGCTTTGTTGGCAATGTAATGTCTCTGCTTTCTATGCTGTCTAGGTTGGTCGTAACTTTTTTCCAAGGAGCAGGCATCTTTTAATTTCATGGCTGCAGTCACCATCTGCAGTGATTTTGGAGCCCCCCAAATAAAGTCTCTGTTTCCACTGTTTCCCCATCAATTTGCCATGAAGTCATGGGACCAGACACCATGATCTTAGCTTTCTGAATGTTGAGTTTTAAGCCAGCTTTTTCGTTCTCATTCTCTGTCATCAAGAGGCTCTTTAGTTATTTTTCACTTTCTGCCATAAAGGTGGTGTCATCTGCATATCTGAGGTTATTGATATTTCTTCCGGCAATCTTGATTCCAATTTGTGCTTCATCCAGTCCAGTGTTTCTCATGATGTACTCTGCATATAAGTTAAATAAGCAGGGTGACAATATATAGCCTTGACGTATTCCTTTCCCTATTTGGAACCAGCCTGCTGTTCCATGTCTGGGTTCTAACTGTTGCTTCCTGACCTGCATATAGATTTCTCAAGAGGCAGGTCAGGTGGTCTGGTATTCCCATCTCAGAATTTTCCACAGTTTGTTGTGATCCACACAGTTAAAGGCTTTGGTGCAATCAATAAAGCAGATGTTTTTCTGGAATTCTCTTGCTTTTTTGATGATCTAATGAATGTAGGCAATTTGATCTCTGGTTCCTCTGTCTTTTCTAATCCCAGCTTGAACATCTGGAAGTTCATGGTTCACATACTGTTGAAGCCTGGCTTAGAAAAATTTGAGCATTACTTTCCTAGCGTGTGAGATGAGTGCAGTCATGCGGTAGTTTGAGCATTCTTTGGCATTGCCCTTCTTTGGGATTGGAATGGAAACTGACCTTTTCCAGTCCTGTGGCCACTGCTGAGTTTTCCAAATTTGCTGACATATTGAGGGCAGCACTTTCACAGCATCATCTTTTAGGATTTGAAATAGCTCAGCTGGAATTACATCACCTCCACTAACTTTGTTCATAGTGATGCTTCCTCAAGGTCTGCTTGACTTCATACTCCAGGATGTCTGGCCTTAGATGAGTGATAACACCATCATGGTTATCTAGGTCATGATGGTCTCTTTTGTATGGTTCGTCTGTGTATTCTTGTCATCTTTTCTTAATATCTTCTGCTTCTGTTAGGTCCGTACCATTTCTGTCCATTATTGAGTCCATCTTTGCATGATTCTTGGCATCTCTGGTTTTCTTGAAGAGATCTCTAGTCTTTCCCATTCCATTGTTTCCCTCTATTTCTTTGCATTGATTATTGAGGAAGGCTTTCTTATCTCTCCTGGCTATTCTTTGGAACTTTGCATTCAAATGGGTATATCCTTCCTTTTATCCTTTGGCTTTCACGTCTCTTCTTTTCTCAGCTATTTGTAGGGCCTCCTCAGAGAACCATTTTGCCTTTTTGCTTTTCTCGGGGATGGTCTTGATCACTGCCTCCTGCACAATGTCATGAACCTCCGTCCGTAGTTCATTAGGGACTCTATCAGATCTAGTCCCTTAAGTCTGTGTCTCACTTCCACTGTATAATCATAAGGGATTTGATTTAGGTCATACCTGAATGGTCTGGTGGTTTCCCCTACTATAAGGAGTTCATGATCTGAGCCACAGTCAGTTGCTGACTGTATAGAGCTTCTCCATCTATAATCAGATTTCGGTGTTGGCCATCTGGTGATGTCCATGAGTAGAGTCGTCTTTCGTGTTGTTGGAAGAGGGTGTTTGCTATGACCAGTGTGTTCTCTTGGCAAAACACTATTAGCCTTTGCCCTGCTTCATTCTGTATTCCAAGGCCAAATTTGCTTGTTACTCCAGGTATTTCTTGACTTCCTACTTTTGAATTACAGTCCCTTATAATGAAGAGGACATCTTTTTTTTTTTTTGGTATGTGTTCTAGAAGGTCTCGTAGGTCTTCATAGAACCGTTCAACTTCAGCTTCTTCAGCATTACTGGTTGAAGCATAGACTTGGATCACTGTGATACTGAATGGTTTGCCTTGGAAATGAACAGAGATCGTTATGTCATTTTTGAGCTTGCATCCATGTATTGCATTTCAGACTCTTGTTGACTATGATGGCTACTCCATTTCTTCTAAGGGATTCTTGTCCACAGTAGTAGATATAATGGTCATCTGAGTTAAATTCACCCATTTCCCTCCTTGGGTAGTTTTATTTTTTTAGTTTTTGTTGCCCTGTCATTTCACTGTGATAGGTCTGGGACTTAATTTTTTATTTACTCTGCTTGGGATTCTGTGTGTCCCTTTAATCTAAGTCATTTTAATTTTGGAAATATTTTGGCATAAACTTTGAATGCTGCTTCTTCATACTTCCAGTCTCCTAGGACTCCTATGAGGAGTAATTTAGGTTTTCTTATTCTATCATTGTCTTCTTTTTAATGCAAAAGCTCACCTTTGAGAACTGTTTTCTATAGGAATGCCACATACCAAGTGTTTACCAACTCAGTTTTATATTTTTCTCTTTAAGGACCAGTTTTTCTATAATTTTCTACACCTTTTCTTGATTGAGGATTCCTGATGGTGATGGTAGTCTGAATCCACACCACTTGGTGTTCTGATTTCTAAAAGTTGGATGGACAGCTTCCTTGCTCTGTCTCCTAGCTCATGGCTAGAAGTGTCCTAACTGTCATTTCCTAAACTAGAAGAGCATTTAACATTGAGCTTTAAAGCAGGTACCCACAGGCATGGACTTGTGATCTACTCAAATCCAGATGCCATGACAGAGGCTGGGGATCTTCAGCTTTTGTGCCTGATTTGAAGACCATATTTCTGTATCTGGTGTATCAAAGGGGTGTCTTTACATGTTAGTAAATTCACATTCATGACTTGTGCTGTGTGTAACTCCCACCCATAACTGGTTTTCTTTTTTGAAGATTCAGATCAGCTGGACTGATATTGTGGTGGTGGTGGTCAGTGACTCGGTCATGTCCGACTCTGCGACCCCACGGACTGCAGCACGCCAGGCCTCCCAGGCCATCGCCAATTCCCAGGGTTTACTCAAACTCATGTCCATTGAATCAATGATGTCATCCAACCAATTCATCAACCAATTGTCTCCTCCTCCTTCCTTCACTCTTTCCCAGCATCACGGTCTTTTCCAATGAGCCAGTTATTTGAATCAGGTGGCCACAGTATTGGAGATTCAGCATCAGTCCTTCCAATGAATATTCAGGATTGATTTCCTTTAGAATGACTGGTTGGATCTCCTTGCAGTCCAAGGGACTCACAAGAGTCTTCTCCAACACCACAGTTCAAAAGCATCAAGTTTTCGGCACTCAGCCTTCTTTATGGTCCAACTCGGACATCCATACATGACTACTGGAAAAACCATAGCTTTGACTAGACAGACCTTTGCTGGCAAAGTAATGTCTCTGCTTTTATAATACATGATCTAGGTTTGTTGTGGCTTTTCTTCCAAGGAGCAAGCAAGCATCTTTTAATTTCATGATTTTGTGTATGTGTTTCAAATACTTTCTTTGGATGTTATAAGACATATTTAAGATAAGTTGGTGGATATTATTTGTTCTTTAACTGGAAATTACGCATCCTTAGTGGGTAGCAAACTTCTTTACCAATTGGTGAAGATTTTAAATTAAGATATCAAGAAATTTCAGAAATTTGATTCATTCGTCTTGGCCAACCATTGACCAAAATTTGCCTGATGGTCACAAGTGTGTGAACAGGTAACATCAGCACAAATCTATATTCATTCCTGAAAAAACAATCCTTAATTATGGGTAAATAACACTGTTTGCAGAAAAGAAAGCCTGAACATTTAGAACATGGAAATACGGACTGATCCTTCAGGCTATTCAAAGATCTACCTGTCTTATCAGGTCTTGTTTACCTGTTTCTTCCTCCTCAGTGCCCCTGTCGATGGAGGCTTGAGGGGCTAACCCCTTACAACCAGCATTTTGGTTGACTCCGCAGGAGATGGAAGAAGTGACAGGGTCCCTTAAACACCCGTTTATCTCACTCGTCCCCACATTACCACCTCTTATGTCCACTCTCACTGAGGTTTATTTTTCCCCAGGTTCCTTTCTACTCTGAGGGTGGTTTTGGGTTCAGGTAGTTGCTAGTCTACGGGGGTCTATTTCTTGGTATTGCCCTTAAGCCTGCCCTACTTCCATTACAAAGAAAATTCCCTCATTTCTCTTCAGAATCCCATGGGCCTGTACCTTTTACTTGAGGGCCTAAACTGGACTACATGACTGCAGTCCTAAATCTTCATATAAAAGTCCTCCTTCCTAATCAGTTCTGTGTTTGGCCAAGAATTCACTGCATTTTGAACAGAGATCACTAGGAATGTTAAAAAAATAACATTTTCTACCTTTAAAAATATGCAACAATACATAAATTCAACTTGTCTTTAGTGAGAAGACCGTGTCTTCAGACCAGTTAACCTGTATATATTTGTGTATTTCCTTTTCATTAATAGCAGTCTAGGCTTGCAGTGCAGCTAGAAGGATGTCACTGTTAATGAGTAAATTATGTCAGTCATCTTAAATATTCTCAAATGCCAGTGATTCACTGTGGTCACAGATAACTCCTTTCTGTTTTATCATGAGAAGATCCTACAAGAAGTGTAATTTAAACACTGGCACAAAACAGAAACATGGACCTACAAAAAACGAGCTGAGTCTGATAATTAAGAACCAAGGCACAAATGCCACACTCCTAAGTGATTGTGTTTCCAGACAGTTTTGTCCAAACTGATGTCTGTCTTCAGTGAAATATTTCAAATTCTCCAAGGAAGCTCCCTCCTTCATCTTATCACTTCATTGTTATTTAATGAGTGCCTGTTACCTAGCAGTGAGTTACTATAGGCAGTTCAAAAAAGTAGAAAATAAGGTCCTGCTTTTCTGGGAAGCCTTGTGAAGGGGTATAATTGCAAAGACATACCCAGGAAAAATATGAGTCAACAGTCTAAATCTTTACACAATGAAGTGGCAGTAAGACTGGTTTAAGAACATCTTTTGCCTCAAAAAAGATGGTTTGTGAGGTACTCAGTAAAGTGACCTGAAATGTCTCCTTCAAAACAGACATGGTTATTTCAGCACTTACTGGCACCAATGTGACAATTCTCTGGCACTTGTGTGTGTGTGTGCATGTGCATATGGAGGTGGTAAAGCCATGGCAACGTACACAAATTACAAAGGAACACAAGGCCTGGGGAGAGTACCAGTGGGTAAAAGCAGAGGCAGCTGGGATACCTCTGCATGTCACAGTGAAATGCCCGGCTGCAGTGGAATCTCATTTAACTGTAGCTCATAAAAGGGTTGAATAGCTTGAGGTAAAGTGAAAATGGGAAGGGGTTCCTTGGGTTGAACTCCACATCTTCTAAAGACTAGCAAAAAAGGACTCAAAGAGACCACTTAGAAACATGGTGTTAAGGGAACACAACAGATGAGCATCCAGAGCTTGCCTGAAAAATAGCTTGCCAAGCGTGGGCTGCGGCTAGAGAAATGATTGACAAAGGAGGTGAGGTGCAGGTTTCCAGGACCAGCAGGTGCTTGAAAGGCCACTTGGAGGTGGAGGTGCATGTGTCCTTGAGAAGGACAGTGAGAGACTCCCAGCTGTAGGGGTCTCCAAAGAACCTGCAAAATGAAAGTGCCTAACCAACAGAGAAGTGGTTTTAAATACATTCTGCAGTCTAGGGAAACTGAAACCAGTTTCAGACTGGCAACAGTCAAGGAACACCTTTTCTGAGCTCACACCACCCATCACACCCTCAGCTTCAGAGAAAGTGACTGAATAAACAAGGGGGGAAGAACTGGGGAAACCCAAGAAGCTGCCCACACACCCTTTCCCACCCCGCCAGGCTTTGAGGTTGCAGCAGGGATAGAAGTGGAAAAACTACAGACTTGTTGAGAATTTACAGTGGTTCTGTCTACCAACTGCTGCACTGGGATAAGCAGAGAGGTTTCTGGTCTGATTATCTAGCATAGGGCCTGTCCTAGATTTCACCCACCATGTAGGGAAGAACTAGTTCCCTAAAACAGAACAGGCTGGAGGGGTGGCAGAGTGGTGAGTGGGCAGAGGGAGCAGAACTGT
The DNA here is from genome assembly GCF_049115385.1 of Moschus berezovskii. Classification (NCBI taxonomy): domain Eukaryota; kingdom Metazoa; phylum Chordata; class Mammalia; order Artiodactyla; family Moschidae; genus Moschus; species Moschus berezovskii. The sequence continues at coordinate 78,900,335 of NC_142462.1, forward strand.
TTTCAGGCTTCATTCTGTCAGTCATGTTCAGGGTGATGTTACAAAGTCAAGGCTACAGTGATGATGGGCTGCCTGAGAAGGGCCAAGGCATAATACTCTCTACCCTCCATGGGTGTTCAAGGCACAGCCCCAAATTCCACTTGGGGCAGTGCAAGGCTGGGAGCCCCGTCAAGGCAAGACCTGCAAGGGTGCCACCTGCCAGGGGAAGTACCAAGTGGTTAAAGGTCTGTGGAATTCCAGACCTGTCTGGACCACTGCTGAGTAGAACCCAGATTAGGTCCCATGTTAAAGAAGGAAGGAGTTCAGCCTGGCTCCTGGAGTTCATCTTTGTCCATTCTCTCTACTTCTCACGAGTGTAGTTATTAGTTGCAAGGAGTCAATGAGGCTATCCGACTCCACCTAGGCCAAAGATGCAAAGTGGACTCATGGATGCCCAGTGAGCATGATGCACCAGGAGACTGAGCAAGGATGTGAGCCCAAGTTCCAACCGAACTGAGGGTGATGTCCCTGTAGGGTCCTCTCCCTACTTTCCCAAACAGCCAACCTGTCTACTCCTTCTGAAGTGACTGGTTTTGATTGAGGATTCCTGGGTTCAGGATGCCAGCCATCTCTACATCCCTTGCAAACACAACAAAACCTGCCAGCAGGTTTCTGGATGGGTGTCTGTGAATTTAACCAGATATAATGGTCTATAGCTGATTCCTTTGTAAACAAAATAACCACATCCACGATTTTTAAAAATATGTATTTTCATATATCAAATTTACTTCTAGTAAGGCACACATATATAAAATCCATTCTCAATACAAATTGTCAAGTCATAAAATCTACCTTAAAGCCAAAATAGTATGGCTGGAATATTCCAACATGCTTACCTCACTTCTAGATTCAGTGGTTTTTTCTGCCTCCCAGGCAGGCTTATTTGCTACTTTATTTTCATCTTCATTCTTCTGCTGTAGTGATTTTTCCTTCTGGGTTGATGATCTTTGCTCATTTTCTTCATGCTGGGGGCTGTGACCCACACCTCTTAATACCTCATTCTCCTATAAAAAGGACCAACCCCCAAATGTGCTAAGGACAAATCCACATTTCATCAAATAAGTAAAATCTTTGAAACTGTTTTGTACTTACTGCTCAGTGATCAGGAAACCCACAAGTCGAAAGCTAAGACTGACATTTCATTATTTTGGTATCAAAGGAACATTTTAATTCTGAAACAAAGGTCAGTTTTGTGTCCTGTCCTTTTCAAAAACTCACTGTGAGACAGGCTGTTCTGATCTGAATAATGTAAATTATTTGCATTTATAAACCCCCTGACTTCAGGGAGGGTAAGAGAGTTGGCTTCATTTTATACATTTCTATACTGTTTGAGTGTTTTACCACAAACATGTATTTCTTTTAGTCAGGAAAAAGGTAAATAAAAATTTGAAAAATAATGATAAAGCTTAAACATCTCCACTGGTATTTTTAACTATACTTATTTATACAGATGAGTCCTTCACCTTTAACTTAGGAGACAGATAATTAAAAAGCTAGAGAATTCTTCTGAACATTCAAGCAGTTGCCATTTAGCATATATTTTCTGATACTTCCAATTATATTAAAAATTCTCTGTATACTGTTTCCCCACTAAGCTCAGTCGTGTCCGACTCTTTGCGACTCCATGGACTGTCGCCTGAGGGACTGTCGCCTACCACGCTCCTCAGGAGACAGTCCATGGAGTTTTTCAGGCAAGAGTACTGGAGTGGGTTGCCATTTCCTTCTCCAGGGGATATTCC